>NC_136590.1:34463291-34580791 GCF_910589615.1 Taurulus bubalis | reverse complement strand
TGGAGTATCTCTTTAAATAGAAACAGGACCTCCGGAATGGGAGGGCAGACAAGTTCATGATCAAAATCAAAAAGTAATTGAGAAAACGAGGAACTGTAGCACAACAAACTAGAAAGCAGAAGAAGAGCAAGGCGAGACATTTCCAGATGATTCTAACCTTCACAGGAGCCGAACACTATGACTGATAGCGGAGTTTAACCAGCAACCTTCAGATTAGCCAGATCCGATGACTGATGGGAGGGAGTTTAGCCGACATGCTCTTCTCGCTTCATCCATCTTTCTTTAGCTGATGGAGCAAAGCTGTGACACGTCCTCCTGTTCGCCTGCCATACATCCCTCCTCTCCCTTTCACTGCCCTTCTCATATTTCCTGACTGATGTCTTCTCTCTGCTATTTCTCTGTCATGCCACCTGAATGTATTTTCCTTCAGCACCATAGTGGGAAACATGTCAACAAGAAAAAAGCAGGCCGAACGAGGAGAGCACAACTCTTTGCCACACTAATATCATGCTAATGGTGTCGTGAGAACGCTTAAAATGGCTGTCACTTGTAAACTATTAGAAACATTTCAGTCCGACACTCTGGATTTAGATGGACGGGGTTGATCAGGCAATTCTATTCCAGCACAGTATACTGTATGTTTAGTTGTGCTCTCAAGTCATTAATCATTCTGTTGCAGTAGGTTTCACATTTGTCAGCTGCTAGATAACTCATTTTGGAACGAAACTGATCGCATCAAGTGCTGACAGTTCTATGGTGCTTAAAATCATTCTCCATGGGGAGGCTGTTTAATGAGAGACCTGATGCCGACACCCCCCCTCCTGCTTGTTGTGGCCAATCAGTCTGAAAAATAGCCCATGCCTGCCTGTGATTGGCTCAGTGAAAGGCAAGTGCAGTAACAGCGTGTTATCCGATAAAACAGCCCAGTGATAGAAGATCCCTCGGACATGTCACTGCGCTGAAATCTCTCACTTCACTTGTCATTCTGGATATTTGGATTTGTAACCCTTCATCTCGTTTGCCTTCTGCCTCCTTCGTCTTTTCTTCTCTCTTTTCTTGAATCTGTGTGTGTCTGATTTACAAGTGTAATCCCCAAGCATGACGGAAATTTCTCGCTCCAAGTGCCTCAAAAACAAATACTGTGGAAACGAGGTGCAAGAGCGCAGACAGTCATTGCCATGAAAGATTTATGCAATAATAAGTCCAGATGTACTTTTAGCAGTCTTTGTAATAGAGACAGATGGGAAACTAAACGAACAACAGGGAGGAGAGCGGAGGAGGGTGACAAAGGGTGATTCATACCTGCAGTATAGAGGAGAGAGCAGGGAATGCTGTAGTCACAAGAAGAGGAGGAGATATTTTCCTTGTGCTGAGGGGAATTGGACCAACAGCTATTAAGAAAAGGAAACAGCTGGGCTGCCATGCTGCACTTTCCTTCCCTCTTCTCGTTGGCTTGTTGGACAGCCTCATTTCTCCCTGCTCTCCACTGAGGATATCTGCCAAAGAGCGTTCCAGATTCAGTCATGGGAAGACACAGGAGGCCAACCAGCATCCCAACCACAACTGCTGTAGAGTGTTTGTGGATGTACACACACACGTACACACACACACACGTACATACACACCATCTTAGCAAACACAGGCGCCTTCTGCCAGATCACGGTCAGTCAGCTGTGAAAATCCTGTGAATTAGCTCCATTGCGGCTGTACATCCGTGTGCGAGTGTGTGTTTGGGCGTCACGTTGCATCTGCATTTAGGCATTTAGGCATGTGTGTTATTGTTCGGAATAGTGTATGTTTCATAGTTTTCAGTATGCTCATTGTTATCACTTACTTATTTAAAAAAAATCTGCTTGATGTTCCCACGCACCCAAACATTTAGTTTTATGATTTCAGAATCAGAACCATTTATTTGCGAGGTATGTTTCACAAACGAGAAATTTGTCTTGGCCGGTGGTGCTTTCATTAGACAAACAACAACAATCAACACAGTGCAATGAATAGAACCATATTCAATTTACAATAGAATATAAAAAAGTAAAATAAAGTGCACCGACAGTACACAGTAACAGTACACTGCTTCACATCAGTTTACGATAATAATAAAAACGATTGTCTTTCAATACTAGCAGCTCAGATACTCAGATAAAGTTTTTTTGCAAATGAGCATCTCACTGGGAACCAGTGTATTTCTAAGTAAATAAGCAGTTGAACCGTGATTTTTGTTTTCCAATTTTCTTCACTTTTTTTAATGACAGGTGCTCCCCAAGTGCAGTACACATCGTGTTTCTGTGTAGAAGAGTGTGGGTCTCGGCTTCCCGTGTCCTTGCTTCCCTGAATGCATTAGTGTTTGATGCCTGAGGAGGGGGGTATACCTGCTCATCGAAGTCGGACCATGGCCTCTTTTTACCATTGACACATGTTATTATGGTTTCAGTGAGGCAGAATGAGACGGCGAGCAGCAGCAGCACTACTGTACGCCCGCTGACGTCTTTCCTCCACTAATAGGCAGGAGTTAAATATGGAAAGCTGTGACCTGCATCATCTGATTATGCATGTAGAGAGTGTGCATATGGGAGGGAGGGGTAGGCAAAGTTTTTCTGAGTATAATAAGAGCTTGATTAGTGTTGAGATAAGCTTACCCTTTAAATGACCCAATTACTGCATACAAAGAGGGTAGAGGTTATTTTTGCATTTTCTCTCTCTCTCTATCTCTCTCTCTATCTCTCTCTCTCACACACACGTGCGCACGCACACACACACACACACACACACACACACACACACAGACACACAGACACACACACGTGTTTGCAGATGCCCTGATCTGAGTAGATTGTGTGAATGTTTTTAATGGGCATGTGTGGTGTGTGCTGAACAGCTGTCACTATGCCGGGCCAGGGGCCAGAGCAGACAATCAGACCAGGCAGTGTCAGGCGGGGGAGAAGAGACCACACAGTAAAATACCTAGATACCTTTGAAAACAATTTTCAAGCAGGCCTCCTCGGATTTGTTAAACAGGCGAGGTCCCACTTAAGGTGCTTCATTATAATGAACATCGATTTTTCTTTCAAATTTAAGCACTTTGCTTCCTTGCTGGACAGAGGCAAACAACACCGCTGTGCTGGGGATCCTGAGGTTAAAGAGTCTGCAGTTTCCTATTATTATACAAGATTAAAAAGGACCAAAGCTGGTGGATTTATATGCTTTAGTGCATTAACAATGGCTATTTGTGAAGTAAATGATACTGTAGACTTTCAGATCTCATCATGTGGCAGCCACCAATGTACATGCTATAGACATTAACTTGCTTAAGATGAGTATTCCACAGTGAGTACTTCATTGTCAGGTTTGTTTCATGAAATCAGTCACTCCAACTCTGGCTGGTCAGACATGATTTGTCTGCAAGCTTTGCTTTCATTGTTTTCTTTGGGTTCACAGAAGTGAGACTAAATAAAAGAAACTTTCAAGACTACAAAATAGTTATTTCAAGGCCACAGAGGATCAGTGGTGCAGAGCCGGCAATATTGACCTGGTTTGTCTCCAATATGAAGATGGATGTAATGGTGATGTACTATATTACATGAGGGGAGGATTATATACTGCAGAGATATTTCAGCTGTGTCTTTGAGGCAATGACGCCATTTAAATCTCTCATTAACTCTGCCAGAGATTTATCACCATTTGAATGAGCAACACTAAATGATCTTTGGGATTATGCTAAGCTAAATCAACCACCAACAAGAGAGGAGCAGCAGCATCTATATTGAGTGTCTGAGCGAGCCGCTGTCCCTCCTGCACCCTGTCTCATTCTCTGCCTCCTCATTTTTGTAAATTCCACTCTTATTTCTCTCCCATTTTCACTCTGTTTTGCTCTTGCTTTTTGAATCTATTTGTATATTTTTCAGGTGAAACCCTGCCACTGCTGTTTAATTACAGTTGATTATCTGTGTCTGTATGTGGGTGTATGTGCCCGCGGCCTGTGTGCACGTGTGTGCGCGCACCTGGGTGAACAAGAAAAATACAAGTGATTCAGTGTGACTAAATGTTTTTTTCTCTGCAAGTCGAGTGTGCATGTGTGTTAATTAATTTGCAAGTGTTTATCTGACTCACCTCAAAGAAGGTCATAGAATTAGTTGTCATTTCATCGGAAGGCACAGCTGTGTTCTCTGCAGAGCAGACAAACATTTAGACACCTACATATATAATGGTCTACGCCTCACAGAAGATCCCTGTCACCCCATCATCCTTTATAAGCAGTCTCACTCGCTCTGCTCTCTTTCCCTCCCACACTGCCACGCTGAGCCTCCCTCCCCTTGCCTCTACTTTCATGTTTAAGAGCTTCCCATTCTCTTTGAGTTTGATATTGCCCACTCCCCTCCTCTCTGGCTCCCCTCCTCTTCTTTTCCCTCCCTCTCTCACATTCACCGCTCTGTTACTTTTTCCCTTATGTTCACCAGAATGACTGGCAGGTGCCTCTCCTCCAGATGCCAAGTTGTAGTTGGGAGGCAGAGGCAGTTGTGATGATGGCCTGACAAGCAGCATGTGGATATGCTTCTTTTCTTTTGTGTGTGTGTGTGTGTGTGTGTGTGTGTGTGTGTGTGTGTGTGTGTGTGTGTGTGTGTGTGTGTGTGTGTGTGTGTGTGTGTGTGTGTGCGCATAATGCCTGGTGTGGAGTGATGGAGCAGAGACGAGGAGAGAAATTGAACCCCGGCTGTGCTTGATGAAGCTTTCAGCTAATATCTATCCGGGGAGGCTAAGGTGAGAATTTAGACAAACAACCAGCAGGAGACAGACGCAGAGTGCAAAGAGAGAGAGTTGTGATTAAAAAGGCATCACTTACTGAAATGGACAATTACTGGTGTAAAGCGAAAGCTGTGCATGTTTGCCAACCCAGAGGACAAAAGGACATCGACACCAGTGTGATTATGATTCAATCAAGCTGGGATTTGAACAGCAAAACCTATTTGGTGGTGTCGTCGACAGTCCTCTATCACTTTTCCAAAGAGTAGATTTACACAATAGACCACTCAACCATATACGATTGTGGTTTTTGTTGGTCTCGGGCTGTGTTTTATGATTTCAGTGAGACCGCTTCAGTTCCAATACAGGAAAGACAATAGTGTGCTTTAACACTTTGAGAAAAAACGTTTTCCTGTAACAACATGACAATAGCCCCGCACACAAAGCCAGGTCCAGTTTGCTGTGAGGTTCAGGCCTGCACTGAGCCCGAGGAATCTCTTGGGATTAACTGAAACTCAGAATATGAACAATGCCGTGTCACTCCTCATCAGTGTCAGATCTCACTAATGCATATCCCAACACCCAAGTTACAAAATATTGCAAAAGGCTTTTCCAGGAGAGTGGAGTCTGTTTTACAGCAATGAGACCCGTGTAGAAATTACATACTGTGTAGATGTAATGCTCAGGTGTCCACATACTTATATACTCTATCTGTAGTGACTGAAGTGTACTGTAATTGTCCAGTATTATTGTTGAGGTATTTTATGCATATTAGATACACCTCCCTTAGCATTTTATTATGTTTTTATTGTAAAGCATTTTAATATATTTTTGAAAGGTGATATAGACATTTTTTATTATTATTTGTATAATGTCCGACGAATCAAATTTGCAAATGGTTTAGCACAAGCTGCAGCCCACATACTGCGCTCCACCCTTGTTCAGCAGAGCACCTGGTGACTAAAGAACAAAACATATTTCAATCTTAAGATGGTAGTAGGTATCAAATGAGCTATAAAACATTACACCCCTTCACCAGAGATTCACAGCAGGCCAAACCACTTTTATGGAAACTCAGCCTGATTCATTTTCCTATTTAACAGCAAGCAGTAGACAGGGATATGCTTCATGAAGAATTACTGGTGAAACATATTTGTATGTACCTAGAGTCTCCTTACTGGGAGGTCTGACGCTTGGCTCATTGCCAACTTGATACATCTGCTAATTGCTGATTTACAATTAGCTGTCTATTAATGTATGCAGAAGGCACTACTGCTGCGGAGATGAGCAGTTGAAAATATACAGTAGTAATTCCAAAGATTTGAAAACATGTTATCAAGAATTTGTTGTTGATTGCCGATTTTTCCTCACTGGTGCTGAAAATACATTTAAATAGCAATATGTTTTAAAAACTGCTCATGCATTATCTATACACTTATTGCAACCTTGAACTGTAAACCTTGTTTTTCTCATTTGCTACATAGTATCAAAAGCAGACTAACACTATCAGTAAAAAAAGACAATGGCCTCTCAAATGATCAAATGTTTGAATGACTGGATGCTGGTGGGAGAGTTGCTGCTCCAGTGGCACAGCCATACAGTGTCACAGTCTGCAGCTGTAATATCTGATTTAATCACATCCATCTCTCAATCTTTACATTTTAAACACCCACAAGCAGCAAGCAGAGATGCAAACACACATTTCACTCAGATCGGCTCAAAAGTACAGAATACACGCACTACTACATACACACTACATTGCACAATGACAAGCAGAATAATTTAGAGGATATAATTGGAAAGAATAAAAGAGGCAATGCGGAGGACGAAAGAAGTCAGATATAACGCGATGGTGATGAAAATACAAAAAGAAAAAAGAAAAAGACTGCAGGGGTAAACAGAAGGCAACGGCGAAGCAAAAGCAATTGTAAATGCAAACTAACACCAGAAGCACTATCACAAGTACGTGTCAAGCTGACTTATACTGTTGACAATTTGAATGGAAAGATATATTTTTACGAAACCAATGGGAACACATTCTGGGGAGTTCAACAATGTAAACTCACACTACCAGCTGACAGGTTGCTGAACTCTCAGTTATCAAACCCTTTGTAGTCCCATGTAGAGTGTACTTTGCATGTACATGAAGACGTACATGAAGAGCTATGTGTCATGGTCATGTCAATTTATACAATAAAACGTAAAAGCTAAAAGGAACTAATAAAACCTCAAACCAAGAAAACAGTTTTGTCAAGGGATTCTCAAAAAGAAGCACAAGGAAACAAAGTCACAGATACACACAGGCATGCACATACAGTCCAATATGCTCTATAACACAGTCCACATTTTATACAATAAGTAGCAGATAGGAGCTTTATACCTCATTAACAGGTACAGCATGCAGGGTGGAGCCGCACATGAAGCATATAGGGCAACACAGATGAACAAATAAAGTGGAGGAGTAGAAGAGGACAAAACAGAGAGGTATAATCCTTTTGATACCCATAGGGACTGAATACACACTGTATGTTACAGCTTACAGATATATAACATTTGACCAATCAAATATAAAGGCAGACTTTGAGTATAAAACAAATCAGTATGAAACACATTAAAAGAACGTTAAAAGAGGAGGAGAAATGGCTGAACGTACAAAAAAAACAAATCTTCGTATTTTTTTCAATATTATTCAATTGAACTTTGTTCACTTGCTTTTTTCTATTACATACATTGATACAACCGATAGACTACTTCAAATTATGTGGCACTAAATCATAGCATTGACATAATTTATTATTGTGATGTTCTGGACCTTTGCATGAGGAAATTCTCCTCGTTGACTTGTAATTGTGCACTGTGAAAACTACGTCTACTGTTGTCTGTATGAGTTGATTTGGTGGCAAATGAGTTTGCACACTGGGGATTAATAAAGCTTTCTAATCTAATCTAATTGTATACCTCTGACCTATCCGATTAAAGTGTGTGTTTCATCAATTATTAAAGAGTAAAACGTCACTAAAATTCACAAATAATTAAGTTGTTGTTGCAGGCAAAAACATTGTTTTTCACACACTGATCAATTTTGAGATTTCTGGCTACTTTACTTCCATAACAGTGGAAAGAAAACATCCAAAATACACATTCCGGTGTTTGTACTACATGGTGCCTATATTTGCATCTCTAGATTTCTCCAAAATTCACTAAAAGTTAGCCTTAGATAATGCATCATTTACATATTTAAACATAACATTTTAGAAAAGTGTCACGGTGAAATCTATTTGTAAAAAATACTGTTTCCCCTGTTCCTGGAGTGTCTCCCTTTTACCATCTTTATTTCTAAATGTTTAATCTACAGTATTAAAGAGGACCGCACAGTATTGATTTC
Source organism: Taurulus bubalis (assembly GCF_910589615.1). Taxonomy (NCBI): domain Eukaryota; kingdom Metazoa; phylum Chordata; class Actinopteri; order Perciformes; family Cottidae; genus Taurulus; species Taurulus bubalis. Next base: position 34,572,663 of record NC_136590.1, on the reverse strand, counting down.
TTGTTGGTAACCAACGACAGAGAGCTGTCTGCCATGAGGACAGCTGTGTGTTTTATGAAAAGGTCAGTCTTGTCAAATACAACAGACACTGCTCTCACAATATGTTCCAGATAAAATGTCACGTATACAGAGAGACTTGAGGACAACACACATATAGATGTGCGTGGTAACACAAGTGCACAGAGCAATGCAGATGCATACTGCTGCTCCGTCCTCTGCTGACATTTCAAAACATGTTGTTCTTTACAGAGCAGTAGCGTCCTGGACAAGCTGACATCTGTCGATCACATCTGTCCATGTCACACATGTCAGCACATTCTGTTCATATGCATCGTAACTCTGTCCGCCCAGTAATCACTCCCGGATCAGCATGTTTCCATCATCTTCCTTTTTTCTTTTTCTTGTTACCTCTCTGGCTACACAATACATGATCAACACTGGTGTGATCCAACGCAGGGAAAAGAAATCTAATAAATAACTAAGGAGTGAGATGAGGGGAGTCTGAAAACAAAAAGTAATATCCACTTCACAGGCATGCTGCAGATGATTCCCGCTTCATCCTCCATTTCCTCTCTCTCCCTCGCTTTTGTTTTCTCGCTTCCCCTTATTGTGGGAATGTATTACAGATGAGGTGCATGTTTACTTGTAAGCAGGAGAAACATCGATTTTCCTGTCGCCTTTAGAGGATAACCAAAAGATATAACATTGTGCGGTGCTTGATAGGATGCTGAATTGTCAAGATTGGTCCCAGGAACACATTAAGGAAATGTGACAATTATACTACCTTTAAAAAAAAAAAAATCCTGCATCTGAGGAGTAGTGTGTCAGTGGTGAAGGTGCCTCTTAGTATTAAGGGTTTTCAAGGTTTTTGCCAAATGTAAAAAATATGGTCCCCTGAGTTTGGATTTGAGATTAAGATGAATATAACAGTGGAGAGAAGGCAAGGTTAAGATTTAGCGTGAACAGTTTGGGAATACAAAATATGGGCTAACAAAACAATACCTGAATAATAAAGTGTGTACATGTGTGTAACAGGAGCTCTGCTGTATGACTCCAGCTAATTCTGCTTGTCTTTTTTTTCCTGCTCTCTTTCCTTTCTCTCTTATTCTCCTCTCCTCTCTCAGGTTATGGTGGGGTGGAGTTACTGTTGGTGCTGTGTGGCCTGGATCTCTCTCTGCCGTGCCCTCGCCACTGCATCTGCTACACCTCACCTAGCACCGTCTCCTGCCAGGCCCACAACTTCCATGCCGTGCCTGAGGGCATCCCTGCCCAGAGCGAGCGCGTCTTCCTGCAGAACAACAAGATCCAGCGGCTGCTTCGCGGCCACTTCTCGCCCACCACCACCATGTTGTGGCTTTATTCCAACAACATCTCCTACATACAACCCTCCACCTTCCATGGCTTTGACCGTCTGGAGGAGCTCGATCTTGGGGACAACCGGCACCTGCAGGCTGTTGCTTCAGACACCTTCCTGGGCCTGGGGAGGCTACACGCCCTGCACCTGTACCACTGCGGCCTGATCACCCTGCCTCCAGGCATCTTCGCAGGCCTCAATAATCTCCAGTATCTCTACCTACAGGTACATGGATAACAGTCTGCTTTTATCTTTACTGTATATTACATCTGCAACCACAATCACATTATGGTGTAATCAGCCTGGCTCAGCACTTACTATATATTGTGATTTATATTAATTGCACAATGATCAAATCCTAGCTGAGTACAGGGGAAATAGCCAAGAAAATCCTTTTTTGACCCCTCTTATACCGCTCACCACTTTTTTAGCTACTGCCCTCTGGAAGCCGTACAGATCAGTCTGCATCAAAGAACGATACAGACTTTTAATTCCTTGCATAGCCCAGCTACCTGTACTTAATGTGCTTTGTTAATGTATTGTGCGCAATAAGGCAAACCTAGTCTTTGTGTTGTATAATGTATGTGTGTGTGTGTGTGTGTATGTGCGTGTGTATGCATGTATGCATGTATGTGTGTGTGTGTATGCATGTATGCATGTATGTATGTATGTATGTATGTATTTGTTCTTCTGTACAAGACAAGAATACTGCTAAAATCCATGTAGAGTAGGATAATAATGTTTTTCCAATGACATTATATCATAATATAGCACATTTATCTTAAATTACTCTTACAGAATCAAATTGGTGTTCAATGGCCTGCATCCCATTTTAAACTTCTGTTTGTTTGTTTGTTTTTACCTTCCATCCTTCCCCTACATCCTGGCAGGACAACCAGTTGGAGTTCCTGGAGGACGATCTATTCATCGACCTTCTGAACCTGAGTCATCTCTTCCTGCACGGCAATAAGCTATGGAGCCTTCGCCAGAACACTTTCCGTGGTCTGGGCTCCTTAGACCGCCTGCTTCTGCACCAGAACCGGATCCAGTGGGTTGACCGCCAAGCTTTCCATGACCTGCGGCGCCTCACCACCCTGTACCTGTTTAATAACTCCCTCACTGAGCTATCCGGATCCAGCTTGACTCTCCTGCCGGCCCTGGAGTACCTACGACTGAACGACAACCCCTGGGAGTGTGACTGCAAGGCACTGTCACTTTGGGATTGGCTGCGTAGGTTCAGAGGCTCCACCTCAACTCTGATGTGTGTTTCACCACCAGAGCTGGCGGAGAAGGACCTGAAAACGCTGAAGAAAGAGGAGCTGCCCAGTTGCCTGTCAACAGAGGGTCACGCACACGGTGCCCCAGGTGGAGAGACGGAGCATGGAGAGTCTTTGAACCACCTGAATCGTCACAGAAACCGTCACACCCACCATCAGAGGCCGTACTTGCCCCACGGGGATCAGTACAGCTTGCCTTCACCCTCGCCCCTGCCGCGGCCACCAAAGGGAGGCCGCAGAAACTGTACCCGCCGGGGCCGCAAGGCAAAAGGGGGGCAGAATGAGGTGCAGGTACTGCGGGAGGGGGGTGAGAAAGACTATACTCCAGATGGAGGCAAATATGATCTGTCTGGAACTGCAAGGAGGAAGAACAAGTGCATCCCAAGAACTTCTGTCGGCCCACCAAGTGGGGTCCAGAGAGCCACTAACAACGCAGGGTCACACTTTGCCGATTATACCTTCTGTTTACTAACAGCTCTGCTGCTGTCACTCAACTCTGTCATCCTACGCTGAGACAGGAAACTGCCACTTTTGTGCTGGTGATCCAGCCTTATGATTCATTCTCCTGAACCACCCTGTCCTGGCTCTTTAAATGAGGCACGTGTGCATAACTGTGTGTACATGACTGTGTAAAAAAATAGAACATTATCAAATATCTACTGTCAAAGTACCCCTGCTGTATTAAGGCAGGAATCTTTATGAGTCATAATCAAAACATGGGAAAACAGGGAAAACAATTTAGCCTATTGCTTTGATGATGTCACCAAGGGAAACATCAGGAAAACGTAACATTTGTCTCTGTGGCGTCGATTGCTTCACTAAATCCATGCTCTTATAAAAAAAACCTACAGCCACATAAAATAACAAGCCAATGACTCATTCAAGTAACAGCAAGAAACACTCACAATAAGGATCAAAACAGTTCAAGGCTCTGCCTCTATGGTTTGCCCTCCACACAATAATGCTCTCTCCATCTGTCACTCACGCTGAGATGAAGACAGTCATTCATAACTGTCACACTGCTCACTCAACAGCACCTTAAGGTCCAGAAGCAAGATACTGCAGACACAAGTGACAGTAAAGTGAATCACCGTACTGTCATAGCAGTAATAACTAGAATCACTGTATATCTAGTAATAAAGCCATTTTACTTGCATGTCTCACAGGAAGGTTAACCCACTTTGATGCACATCTTTACTTTTTTAGTTAAAACTCTAAAAAAAACACCACTCGTGTGACACATCTATATAACTGGCAATTCTTCAAACTAGTCCTGTTATAAGGTGTCTGTTGTCCTTGCAACACTTCTACTTAAAAGCCATTCAGAACCAACCTTTCATTGTAAAGAGCCAACCGGTCACAGTCAGTGTACATGAGTGAGTTAAAGAATGTCTGTGTAACTGTTTGTATTGTATGATTGCGTGTCTACTTAAAAAATACAACAACAAAAAAAAAACACTAAAGCCATGTGGGTAGAACAACACTAGATGCGAATGTCTAATGAAGGACAAACTATGGAGGTTATGGATGACTTTATTCACTCTTCAAATTCACTGGCTACGAAACAGAGGCATCTACGAGCCTAAAAGGTCAACACATGCAGGCCAAGGAAAAGCTGGAGCCTGGCTCACACAACGTCTGACTTCCAGAAACTGTTATGTACGTTCCTTTGCAATGCTGTGGAGGCAAAATATATCCTTCAAGTACAGATGATTTCAATCCAAATAGTCACAGGAAGGTTTCAAATGCTGGAAAAATGACCCTACAATCAGAGAGGAGTGCAGATGACCAATCGCAAGACGACAATGTACTGTATATCATGCAATGGTTTAAATAACTGCATAACACAAACAGCTCAGAATATGGGATGATCACCACAGGGCAAAGGAACGGACAAACTCCTACTTCACTCCTGTCCTTGTCCTCTCTGATGTGTTTTTTTGTGCTCCAAAACAGATGGACTCGACAATCTGTAAGCACTGAGTAGAGAGTTGGATATTAATGCTGCTACATCCGAGAGGACCGACACTTTCTGAGTCTTCTTCATGAAATAACAAGGACAGAGAGGACGATGGGACGCGGTGTTCTGTATGAACTGGAGCGGTTCAAGCACACACAACCCTAACAAAGCCCGATCACCTTCACAGCCTTCCTGTCACACTGCAAACTACTAAACCATGTTAGTGCAGGGATTTCAAATCCCAGAGCAGAGCACCACAGGTTATGACTTCAGACCTGAACTATTTCAGTCCTTCACTTAAAGTCTCAAGAGCTCAACTACAATAGGTGAACCCTGTACAGATACACACGGGCCATCCGGGTACCTTAACTAGCCAATGATGCTAAAAGTCTTTATTTCTTTTAGTATTACAAAGTTATACATTCTATTTTAAGAAGGAGCTGCCCTTGTATGCAAAATATGACTTAGCTAAAAAGCTAAAATCATGGCATGCTGACAAAAAGCACAAGAAGTTATCAGTATGGTTTGCTGGCAACCTAAACACGCGTGGTTCGGATGGGAATCAGAGAGCAGGGGCCACATTTGTACCCTGCTTGTGTGTGTTCCCGCTGAGCCCCGCCTTTTTATGTCTATCTATCTAAATGTTGGGGACGAACAGAGGCCTGTCACTGGTGTCATTCTTCTGACATGTAGGATTAGAGACCCCTTCTGGTGAACTTGTTTGTGCTGCTGTGATCCCAGAGGTGATGTAAATTGTGTCTGTTTATTCCTGTGAGGATTTTTTTTTTTCTTTTTGTAAAAAAAATGAAGAAAAAATAAGGGAAACTGTCTGCTGTCTCTCGATAGTTCCCTAAAAAGAAAAAAACAGGGAGCTAGGAGCTGGAACTTTATTTTTTATTAAATAAGATCATTATCATTATTTCATTTTGTTTTGTTTTGCTGAGTCATTCAATATACGGTACTCTAACACAACATCCTCCTCTATGCGTTTATATCTCCCTATTCATCCCGCTGTCTTTCCCTCCCACCTTCTCCTCACCTCCCCTCCCTCCCTTCTTGCTTGCATTTCTCTCCCTCCTGCTCCACCATATCCTCTCCTTTCTCGTCCATCTTTGTTGTTCCCTCCTTCCTCCCCTCTATCTCCTTATTCTTTTTCTCTCCTCTCTTCCTTTGTGCAACTCAAATGTTTTGTACGTGGTTATCAAACAATGCCAGACTCAAAAGCTGTTTATAAATAACATTAAACAGAAAGTGTCCTCAAATGGCTGAGGTGGTCTGTGTTTGTTTGCCTCGCTTTAGTAACGTGTGTGTGTGTGTGTGTGTGTGTGTGTGTGTGTGTGTGTTTGTGTGTAGCTAATAGAAATACCTCCAAAATGAGCCCTCAGGCTGACTGATAAGACAGTGAAAAGAAAGATTTTTTTTTTTTTTTTTTTTTTTTTTTTTTAAAGGTAATGGACTAAGTGCGCAAATTCATCTACAACTGCTGGGAATGAGAAACACACACACACACATTTAACCAGGATGTATTTTGGCCTCCTTCATGCCCTAGTTTCACTCATACGCTCAGCAGCCTCATATAAAATATGCATCAGAATGACTGTAAGCGCCAGCACGCACACACACATTCAAAAACTCACGCACCTGTCAAGCTGTATTAGCTGTAAGGGGGGCGAGGGAGGTGTCTTGCTCAGGTGAAGGTGAGGTCCAATGGAGCGCGAGCATGTGCTGCGTCCACCTTGATCGTTTGCACAGTGTTCACATTTATGCATGAGTGTGTGCACGTGTCACTGGATTGTTCGGTGTCTGTGTGTGTTTGTGTATTATATGTGCGTGTCCACCGGTGTACGAAGTCTGCCCACTGTCACAGCAGATACAGCCTGACAGCCGGCTAGGGCAAGGGAAGAGGTGTGCCTCTGAGAGACAGTATCACAGCTCTGTTTGTAAAACAAAGCTGACAATTGGGCTGGAGAGAGAGAGAACGAGAGAGAGAGAGAGAGAGAGAACGAGAGAGAGAGAGAGAGAGAGAGAGAGACTAAAGCACAAGGATTTAAAGGCAGAAAGGTGGAGATGTCTGCAGGAAGTAGTTATCAGTCCCAAACAGACCAGCAGCCAGTAGAGAGGAAGTGGCTGAAGCATCAGCTCCAAGTTGTGTCTGTCAATCCCTGCACGTGTCTCCCAAACAAAGCCTGGGCTGAAGTTCCCTTGTGTTTACCCACGTGGAGACACTACATGTAATGAGGAGCAGTCTTTGTATCAGAGCTTCAGTCTCAATGTGTTCAGAGCGAGTATGACATAGGAATCAGTTATAAAACAGAAGTGACACTTCCTTCTTTCAACCTCACTTGAATGACAAAAGGAGCAAAGTAATAAGGAAAGGAAGAACAAAAAGTTATATAGGAAGTAACATACAAAAGAAAGTGAACAATGAAGCAAGGGAGGATCTTATTAAGGAAAAGGAGGGACGAATGAATGCAGTGATAAAAAGAAAGAAAGATGGCAGAAAGATAGTAAAACAGTGAAGGCAATGAAGAAAAAGTTAAGTACAAAAAAGATAATACAAAGGAGAAAAGAAATAAAGTTGCAAAGGGAAGCTGATAGGAGGCACACAAAAAAAAGCAAGTCAAAAGATATAAAGATGCAGTTAAGGACGATCAGAAGCATGTGAGAAGTTACGGAAGGAAGAGTTTCAGGGAGAAAACAAGGTAGTGAGGAAAGAGTTATATAGAGGGATGCACGGAAAGACAGAAATCATCCATAGAGACACATGTATACAGGCTTTATGATCAAACAGAAGAACAGCTCATCCACTAGTTCATTCCCCAAGCTGAGGATCTGAAATAGCCGCATGTGAATATTTATATATGCCTATGTTCCCTTCCAAAGGCAAAGAGGCCAAGCAAAATTGATTTCTCTGTGTGAATCCCCGAAGAGTTAAGACTCAGAAAGAGAAAAGCAGAAAAGAGCAAGGGAGAGTGAAAATAAAGAAATGAAGCACTGCTAGAAAGAACAGTGGGTGATTTTGTGAAACATGCGGGGAAACTAAAACATGAGAGACACCTTCAGTGAAATGCAAATGTGTGATGTTCCCACCAAACTGATGCATCCACCATTTGTGCTGTGTTCACCCTCCCTCCGATGCAGAATGTCTCAACTACATGATTTGATTTTCGTTACCATCGCCATCCAAGCGCATGGCATCCATCACGCACCAGCTCACATGCCTTACAGTACCTCCCTGTAAGCACCATTTAACACCAGCCTGCTTTTCAGTACCATAACTCCATCAGGCTTCATTACACTCATTACAGGCAGATATCTGATTTGAATTAAGAGGAAGGTTGTGGCACCGTAATGGAGGCAACAAGGATGTGCCACCATGAAACCGTGAGGCTTTCCTGTTGGATCCAACACGATCTGTCTGGGGGAAAAAAATATCCTTTTCAAGTTAATACATTTACTCGCACCTTTAATGTACATTTATTGACGGCTCTTACTCCATCTTTGTCCAAACTCACCCGACCAATTCAATTCAGTTTATTTTGTATATCCCCAAATCACAAATTACAAATTAGCCTCAGAGGGGCTTTACAATCTGTACACATACGACATTCCTGTCCTCGAACCACACATCGGCTCATGAAAAACCTTTCACAGGGAAAAAAAGTGGTATAGTATAAGAATAATGGAAACACAACAAGTGGTCCCATTATTTTTATATATGTCTTTATCTTTTTAAAGGGTAACAAAAGTTCATGTGCACATTAACAAAACGGGGAACAGTCAGAAACAGTTGGAGACATTTTTAACCTGAAGAGACGTGAACCAGGAAATCTGCAAAACGGCATTCGAATATGTCTCATCTGCTGTGCACGCTGAATCAAACATTTCAGTGTGTTTTCCTCCGTTTTAGAGTCTTGCTGCAGCTTTATTAAATGTTTCATCATCCTAGTATCATGTTCGAAACAACTGAATGTCTCTGTATCTGCACTGTAACAACGGCACGCTGTGTTGTGTCAGAAACTATATTTGTGTTTCTAACTACATTTTGAATATACTGTTCCCTCGTTCAAACACTCTCGAAAACAGAGCAAACAAATCAATTGGAGCACATCTGTAGAGAAGAGACAGCTGAATAACACTGACGAAACATGCTTTAATTTAAACATATTTGTAATTGTGGACCAAACTTGAACAACACAGAAAGATTGGCAGCTCTGTGAGACTGTACTCAAAAACTATAGCGCTAAATGCCAACATCAGCATCCTAATTTGCTCACAATGACAATACTAAAGTAACTTAGAGTGCACGTTGAAGAAGCAACATTGCCGTTCTTAGAGCCACGGCGTTAGCATGGCATAAACGTGTCAGTGGTGGTAAACTTTGACCAGAGCACACGGAAGAGAAGACCTTTTGGCTCACATAATTGCAGAATGCTACACATGAACATGCAATTACATCTCAAAGCTTTGCCTAGTCTGACCCACAGGGGACTGTATGTGGCTGCCTGAATGAACAATGACCTGAGCAACTGTCTGCTGCCTCCCCGCAGAAGGCACTTTCAGTTCTACTGAAAATGCTTAACTGTCCTATATTATTCACACCAAGATCTCAAATCAGGTCAGGCACCAGTCAAGCCCAGTGCCCAGTGACCTGTGATGACTCACTTCAAGATCTACGTGTGAAAAGAAAAAAGCATCATCATGCAAATAATCGCTACAGTTGGAGATTACTATTCAATGCGACGTCATAAATTCTCAGCTCCTCTTACTAAAATCCTTGCCTGAGTAAAATGAAAAAAAACATTTCCTGCATTTTTTTCTAAAATAAGAAAAATGTGTTTTTCACCCAGAGCTCCCCGTCTAATGGGGTCCTATCTATTATTTCTCAGTGCTCTGCTATGCTGGGTGGTTTTCTAAAAGAGACAGCGTCTCTCTTTCAGTCCTCTACCCGTCATCGAGATGCTGTCCCAAATTATTTCCTACACCTCAAGTCCATCTATATTATTAATTATTTGGAGCTTTTAAGCAGTGACTCATTCTTTTAAGATGCAAAAGTTCACCGCTCACATTGTTTTTTTTATCATTCATCACAAACTACGTCCCAACATCTGACTCAGAGTCACATTCCACAAACCATTGCACTTGAGTAAGTTCAGTTTTGTAGGATTTTGCCATCTTCTCTGCTCACTCACGTGAGAAAAGCAGGGGTTTTTTTGATTACATTTTGACATTGCGTCATTCAGTTAGATAGTATGAGATGATAGCTCAATTGGCTCAACTGCTTGAAGTCAACTGCAGAACCCAGAAGCTTTATGAACCTGTAAATCTTATTAACGTGCACCTTCATGGTCCAACTGGATCTGCTGTAAAATACATTACATGTGAGATACATTTTAGTTTTTTACTTTGAGGTCAGCTATGGGACAAGCTAAACAGTTAGTTATATTTGTCATAAAAGCTATAATAAGAAGAGTTCCCCTTACTTTTAAGAAGAGCAGTTGTTGTATACCATTCATGTGAACACAGAATATGGACAGAGAGATATCTGACTTCTACACTCTGATCTCAGGATTTTCCACAAGATCAGCACAGCAGAGATTGATTGCACAGTGATGATAAACTTCCTCCAAAACCACATATAAGATGCAGAGCTTAGATATTATGTGGACGTGTGGTTATTCCCTGGAAGAGCAACTCCAACCAGAGCGGGGAATATACTAATTAGTGCACTGATATGGATCAATCTAAGCCCAACAATCCACTTGATTTGCAGCAGCAGCCAGGCTAAAAACATGCACTGCACTTTCACTCACTGACATGAGCACATTGAATATTAAACACAAATGCACGGCTTGGATCAGACAACCATGAGCAGCAAAACATCAGTGCATGGGAACAAGTTCAGATCCCGCTGTACTTTTGGGCTGTATATCTAGATCGAAGAGACCCCCGTATCCTGGTCTGCGGTCCATCGAGACCTTTCTCTGTCTTTTGCTTTGTTTAACTAGACCCTCTTAACTCAAAGTTAACATTAAATCGTGCATACTCAGCCTAACAAATTCTAACCTTAACAATTTCTCTCATGACAAATTTTCTATTTTGCTTAGGAAACCTCTGCGGCATTATGTAGGTAAGGTATTGATTTATTGTATTCATATTAAATGATCTCTTTTGGGGGATTCTGTCTTAGCAGATATCAGCATCACTACCCCTTGCTGATCCCAAATTAGTCCAATCGCCAAAGACTTTGCACTCTTGCACTTTGCCCTATGCAATTGTAATACATTATTGTTAAACTCTAAACAAGTCTCTCCTGATTGCAATAAGGATACAGCTGTTATAGGCTAATATTAGCAAATAATTGACCTTGTCAGTCAGAGTCATATCAACTCTGTATCAACATGACATGCATGTTAGCACAAGCAGTGAACACTTACCTTTGTAACGTAAACCAGGGATTCCCCGTATCCCGGCTGTGTTCTCATTGAGAGACTACAGATGGAAACCTTCAAGGCGAGGGGAGTTACAGCTGCATGCAGCCTGGAGTGGACCCACACAGGAGGCCTTTTCCTCCACAAACCATCCTCAAGCTACATGATTGGACAGTTGGCAGGTGTGTCTTTATAAAAAGACAGAGTTTGCACATGACAGCAACAGCAGAGCAGAAAAAAAGAGGAGGCCGAGCTGTACAGTGGGTTTAAATGAATCGCCTTATTTGCAAGAGGGTGCTAGTCAAAGAGCAAAGTGTTAATCCGGAAGTACCGTAACTTCACTGGCAGAAATAATAACAGCCTGCTGTAGCGTACTATTATTAGCCGTAGATTTTACTAAAATGGTATTAGCTTAATTGCATGTGTGGGTAAAACTGCATGGAGTTCGGTTAACATTAGTATGCTTGGTCAAAGATAGTCAGTGTTGGGGTAGTTACTCAGAAAAAGTAACTAGTTACAAGTTACTTCTGAAAATTGTAACTAGATTACTTTACTAGTTACTGCATTTGAAAAGTAACTTCACTACTAGTTACTTTACTTTCCATTTTTTTAAGCAAATCTCCAAATTAACCGCAAAGATACATGGACAAACATCAATAAAGGGCATCTCTTAGCCTTTCCACATAGTGTATTGTAAACATGTAAAACAAAATGGCATATAAAACTCAGCTATTAACTTGAACGAACATTAACCCTGTTCACACTGTCTGACCAAAGAAATATGCCTCACTTTAAAATCCACAAACAACAGGATACAAGAGGCTGTGTATGGTGGGGACATTCAGGTCAAACAGCATAACACATTAAAAACAGGCTTTTGGAAACATGAGACCCCACTAAACCAAATGGGGGCCGACTCCTAAGAACAAAACCAGCTTGTTATAGGAATCATTGTAGTGGTTTAAGAAAAGTAGAAAAATGAATGGCACTTTTTCCCAAAAAATAGAAACTGAAAATGCAATTAAATAATCAGAAAATCCACTTCATCTTTGCCTAAATAAAACAGAAAGTGCATTATATCCTATGAAGTTTATCATTTTTCTCTATTCCCTAACCCTTCAAAATAGCGATTGTATCGCATCAGTAAAAGTCTCTGCAATCTTTTATCCGACAGTCTGTTCCTCCTTGGGGTCAGAACAATACTGCCCAGGCTGAAAAGCCGTTCCACAGTGTTGTAAGTTGTTTTATTACATCAGAATCAGAATCAGAAACCGTTCATTGCCAGGAGTGTTTGCACAAACGAGGAATTTGGTTAGGCGGAAGGTGCATACATTAGACATTAGACATTAGACGAGACAAACAACAATCAACGACAGCAACAGTGCAATGATGTCTAAATCAGATAAAGATAAAGTGCTCAGACAACAGATAACATTAACGTAAGTGTATGTTAAAGTGACGTGTGTGTTAAAGTGACGTGTGTGTTTAAGTTAAAGTTAAAGTTAAGTGTATGTGGCATAAGTGTTTAAATATGAATTGTGCAGTGGAGTGACCGGTAGGATGAGAGAAAGGAATAAAGAATAAAAATAAATGGTCCGAAAGAATGGTCCGAGAATAGTCCTGTGATAGTCAGTCAGTGGGGAACCCGGGCTCTATTGATGAGCCCGACTGCCGACGGGAAGAAACTGTTAGTGTGGCGTGAGGTCTTAGTCCTGATGGACCTCAGTCTCCTGCCAGAGGGGAGGGACACGAACAGGTTGTGTCCAGGGTGAGAGGGGTCAGCTGCGATCTTTCTTGCCCGCTTCAGTGACCTGGAAGTGGACAGGACCTGGAGGGATGGCAAATTGCAGCCAATCACCCTCTCCGCAGAGCGGATGATGCGCTGCAGCCTGGCCTTGTCCTTGGCAGTGGCTGCGGCATGCCAGACGGTGATGGAGGAGCAGAGGATGGACTCTACGATGGCAGTGTAGAACTGCACCATCATTTTCTTTGGCAGGTTGAATTTCCTCAGCTGCCTCAGGAAGAACATCCTCTGCTGGGCCTTCTTTGGCTCCCACTTGAGGTCCTGGGAAAATGATGGAGCCCAGGAAGCGGAAGGACTCTACAGTTTCGACGGGGGAGTCACACAGGATGAGAGGGGCGGGTGGGGCTGCATTCTTTCTGAAGTCCACAACCATCTCCACTGTCTTCAGAGCGTTGAGCTCCAGGTTGTTCTGGCTGCACCAGGTCACCAGGTGGTCAGTCTCCCACCTGTAGGCAGACTCGTCCCCACCAGCGATGAGTCCGATGAGGGTGGTGTCATCCGCGAACTTCAGGAGCTTGACGGACTGGTGACTGGAGGTGCAGCTGTTGGTGTACAGGGAGAAGAGCAGCGGGGAAAGAACGCAGCCTTGGGAGGAACCGGTGCTGATGGTCCGAGAGCCTGAGACGTGTTTCCCCAGCTTCACGTGCTGCTTCCTGTCAGTCAGGAAGTCTGTGATCCACCTGCAGGTGGAGTCGGGCACGTGCAGCTGGGAGAGCTTGTCCTGCAGCAGAGACGGGATGATGGTGTTGAAGGCAGAGCTAAAGTCCACGAACAGGATCCTGGCGTAGGTTCCTGGGGAGTCCAGATGCTGGAGGATGTGGTGGAGGGCCATGTTGACTGCATCGTCTACAGACCTGTTGGCCCTGTAGGCGAACTGCAGAGGGTCCAGGAGTGGGTCAGTCAGGGTTTTGAGGTGGGACAGGACCAGGCGCTCAAAGGACTTCATGACCACAGAGGTCAGGGCGACGGGCCTGTAGTCATTGAGCCCTGTGATCCTGGGTTTCTTGGGGACGGGGATGATGGTGGAGGCCTTGAAGCAGGCTGGAACGTGACATGTCTCCAGGGAGGTGTTGAAGATCCCTGTGAACACCGGAGACTGTGGGGGATGGCGTCAGGACTGCTCCATTGTCTATCAAAGCGACAGTAGAACTTGTTCAGCTCGTCTGCCAGGCGGAGGTCGTTCATGGCGTGGGGGGTTTTCGGCTTGTAGCTGGTAATCTGCTTGAGCCCTTTCCAGACAGAAGCAGAGTCACTTGCTGATAGCTGTTGTTGCAGTTTCTCAGAGTACAGTCGTTTAGCATCTCTCACCGCCTTGCTAAACCTGTATTTTGACTCTGTATACAAGTCCTTGTCCCCACTGAATGCCTGGTCCTTTTGCAGGCGTAGCTTCCTGAGTTCCGCTGTGAACCAGGGTTTGTCATTGTTATAACTCACCCTGGAGCTGGTTGGAACACAGCTGTCCTCACAGAAGCTGATGTAGGAAGTTACAGCCTCTGTGTACTCATCCAGACTGTTAGTGGCAGTCCTGAAGACATCCCAGTCGGTACAATCCAGGCACGCCCGGAGATTCTCCAGAGCCTCGCTGGTCCACTTCTTGAATTTCCTCACCACAGGTTTGCAGAGCTTTAGTTTCTGCCTGTATGAGGGAATCAGGTGAACCATGGCGTGGTCAGAGTTTCCCAGTGCAGCGCGTGGAACGGCGTAATAAGCCCCACTGATTGTGGTGTAGCAGTGGTCCAGAATGCTCTTCTCTCTAGTAGGGCATTTAATAAACTGTCTGTATTTAGGGAGTTCGTGGCTGAGTTTACCTTTGTTAAAGTCCCCAAGAACAATAACTAAGGAGTCCGGCTAGGTCTGCTCCACACACCGCATCTGCTCGGCGAGTGTCCGCTGTGCGTCCTGCGCATTGGCCTGCGGCGGCATGTAAACACCGACCAGGATGAATGAAGCGAACTCACAGGGGGAGTAGAAGGGTTTGAGGTGGATGATGAGAGATTCCAGGTCCGGCGAACAGTACTGTAGAATCACTGTTACGTCGTTACACCAGCCGTTGTTGAAGTAGAAACAGATTTCATGATTTACTCTTATTGTGAAGAGCATGTAAACAGGAAGTGCTTTTACTTTGATGGCATAAAGTACAGTGATACGTGCTTGTTGACGCTAACTAATGTTGATGTTACGTGTGGAAAATATATACATGTCGGGTGCAAGAGCGCGTTCTCAATGCTTTAACAGTTGTAATACTGCAGTTCACCAGTAAAGTGATTCCGTTCATACCAGACGTGTCTTGTCCTCATTAGAAGCTCCACGTCATTACAGACAGGTGCACTTGATGGTATTGGAGTGTTGTATTGCTTTGCAATATCCTTAATCCTAGGGGACCTGGAGAGAACCTCCCAGTTGGATCCGGGCACTCCGTCTCCGTCTCATCCATTCCCCGCTTCCCTCCTTCTACGCACCAGCAGCTACGTCACTCAAATCACTCAGATCGAGTTCTGTGATAGATTGTTCATGCAGGAAGTGTCGTGTGACTCGCGCGCCGCTAAAAGAGAACTTTTCGGACTGGTACAAATGTCTTGAGTAACGCAGGAACGCGCGTTACTGAGGTCTAGTAAAGTAGTGTAGTTACCAATATTTTGAGTGTAATGCGTTACTTTACTTCGTTACCTATAAAAGTAATTACGTTACTGTAATCCGTTACTTTGTAACTCCTTCGTGTAGCCCATTTCTTTTTATTGATTGGCAGGGGATTCGGGGGAGACGTGCTTGATTCCTCCATGGTGAGGGCAGCGCCACCAGGTCATTTTTGCGCACTGCGGCACATTAAATAGCTTAGAGTTTTTTTTCAGCGTGAGAAATACGATGTGTGGCGGGAGGGCGTGACTTAAGACCGAAATGCATGACAGTCACACTCAATGCGTGACACTTGAGAGCCCTGTGATGCATTCAATACACAAACGAGCTACGTGGTGGCATCGCGTCATTTAATATTTTACCTAAGTGAAAATAGCAATGCCATAATGTCAAAATATCCCAGATGAATCTTAAAATGTTAACCTAAAGTATTAGCAAAATCGCTCATTAATGAGAGAAATGTTTCTTCAGTACATTAATCATGTTATAGGGTATAATTTTGGGTCAACATTTAAGCAGCATTTTTAGGTTCATGCTGGTCAAAGGGGAGCTAATTTGATGTCTTTTATATGCTGTTGGATGGTTTGTTCTTCAACTATGCATCACATTTCATAAACTCATAGTTTGTCTATGTGAAATCTTAAATTGCAATGTAACTAGCAACTACAGCTGTTATATAGTGGAGTATAATCATGTTTCTCTTTGTGAAGTAAAAGCAGGGATAGCTAATACTCAATTACTTGAGTAAATGAAAAAAATATAAATAGCAATAATTGCAATCTATTGTTTCTGTCTAGTCCTTCCTGAAAAGGAGACAGACATATTTGTATAAAAATTACTGTCTCATTGCAGCAGCTTTAGCACATTGAGAATAGAAGAGCGATGGGCAGGCAAATGCACCATGTGGCAGACAAGAGTACATTGCAGAGTCTACGTCTAAGTAACACATCCTAATTATGAGCACATACAAGTGATGTTCACTTTTAATCCTCTTAGTCCTGAGTGCAAGGAGCAATACTGCATCAAATCACAGTGAACTCTCATGAACTTGACAGATCTTACTAATATTGCACGACTGATAAATGGATGCATATTAAGAGAAATTCTCAGATAACACAAGCGTAAGATTGTAATAAACAGAATGAACATTCCCAGCTAGTGTAGCAGCTGTGGCGGAGCGCTTAACAGTGGAGAGTAGTGAGTATCTCAAAGTGCAGTATAGGCCACCATACAAACGGGCCAATCAGGCCCTTGAGCACACAATACTGAGACTGTCCTTCTTAAAGTCAAGAATGACTTTCGTCTGGCCGCGGATGATGTTCAGCTGTAATCCTCTTAGCCCGGAGTGCAGGTTTCAACTCAGCACCGCTCCATTTTGATCGTCTGTGTCAGAAACTGTCCGTGAGGTTACTTACACGGCTTCTCTTGTGCCATAAGTAAATCACGAGTTCAAGAGGTCAAAATGTGTTTTCATGTATACGTCACATTACACAGACATATTATTTGGGAGATATTGTGAGATTCGAAGAATTTGTCCCACAGTATTTTAAGATTGAAGTGTGTGTGTGTACGAGAGACATCTAGTACGAGGATGGTAAAGCGTTGCATTGTTGAGAGAGAGAAACTGGAGCAGTCCTTAGGAGGAGTAGTAGTTTATATTCTCAGAAATACTTTCAATTATGGGCTTCTCTCTTTCCCAAATTAATTAAAGTATAAGCATTTGAAAAATATAAACTCCATAGAGGGGGCGAAAAAGAGTGAGAGAACAATGAGTTAAGTGTAGGTGGCTTGTGCCTTGAGAGTTTTGCATGTTTATTGAAAACATAATGGCAGACAAATCAGTCAGGAGGAGGGAGAGAGCTGGGCGGTAGCAGAACTCAGAATCTAACGGAGAAACAAAAGAGTGCCTTGTCATTCTCATCCTCATCTTCTCCTCCACTTCATAACCTCACCCTGTTTATCTGACTCGTATTGCAGATGAGCAGATCCATCATGGTTTAATCTGTTTGTTAAGAGTCTGCCTGAGCCATGTGTGTGTCTGTAGCATAGGCTGGTCACAGCAAAAAATGCAGTGTTTATTTGGTTATCATTAATTCAAAGTCACAAGACTGCTCAGTGAGTCCTTAGAGACCATTTATGCAAGGCAGGAATACTATTGACAACATATTGCAATGTTTTTTATTGACAAATCCTTTACGGGGATGGTTGCAAACAGTATTTATCATCATTACGAATCCACATTTTGTTCGGTGGGCAGCTTGCTTGTAGATCAGCAGAAAGTAGTTTCGAGATGGAGATTGGAACATTTAAGCAAGCATAACAGAACTAATGAGAGGGATCATCACTGGCTCAAACACTATATATTGTAGCGACCCTGGGTCAGGAAAGCTACGAGACGTAGATGGCTGATAGGGTGTTTATTCAGGGAACATAGAACAGGCTACTGTTGGCCGTAGCCTACGCCAAAACAACAGCAAAACCCCGTGAAAGCCTCTCAACCAGCTTCACGTCTGCTCCGGGTCATAGACTCTGCTCCGAACGGCTCGTAACACAACACCACACAACACAACAACATCCTCGCTCTCCAATCACAGACACGCTTCACAGCTACCAGCTCATGAGACGTTCACTTACATCCTGAACATAATATTTATAACACAACATTTCCCTCAGTCCGTTACAATATATTAGGGCTGGGCACTTGCTGCGTTAACGCGCAAACTATTAACAGCTTAATTATTTGATCATGCGTTAAATCGTTTTTTTTTTTGTATTGGGAGGGGCTTAGTGCTGCCACACAGGTGCTGCACTTTAAATCTCTCCTAGACGGCGTAGTTTAGACCTGGGCATCTTACGGCTCTCCCAGTCCGGCCCGCATGAGGTTAATCAAAAAAGAAAAAGAAATAAATAAGATCAGGGCTCTCAAGTGTCACGCATTTCGGTCTTAAGTCACGCCCTCCCGCCACACATCGTATTTCTCACGCTGAAAAAAAAGGAGGATGATATGTCACTCTTACCTGTCATAATAACTTGAGAGCCCTTTAAGATGCACACCATGAATGCAATACAACGGCACTGCTTTTACTTTGAAGGCGATTTACGTATCTACCTGTTAGCTGTCCTTCACATCTCCACCTCATTCAATCAGACTGAACAGACTGTTTATGTTGTTCCCTGATAAAAGACAAATGTTTCTTCTTCAGCATGATATTAAGCTGTTTTACATTAGAATAAAATAGTCTATAACATCTGAAAATAAATACAATGTTTAATTTAATTTATTTAATGACCAGTCTGTCACGATGTTGGTTTGTCTGGTGTCCTGTCTTATTGTGAAGTTCTTGTCTTGTGTGTCCTCTGTGTTCCTGCACTTCCTCCCTTGTGATTGTCAGTAATTGTCTGTCTGCCCTGTTTCCTGATTGTGCATTCCTTTCACCTGTGCTGCCCTCAGTGTTTCCACCTGTTCCTTGTTACCCTCCTCTTGTATTTAAACCCTGTTTGTCTTCTGTCTCCTTGTCGGATTGTACTGGTTTTGCCCCCCAATGACACAGTCATATAGAAGCATTAAAAAAATAAAATACATCTTTTTTTCCTTCCCTATCTTATATATTTTTTTATTTATATACTGTTGTTAACTTGCTGTTGCTCCAGAGTGCCTGTTATATTGTTCTGATAACATTACTTTAAAATAAAAGCTTGCAATACACTAGTTTTTACTTCATTATTGAATTTGGCGCACACATGCGATTAAGCAGTTACATTTTTTCAATTTTGCCCAGCCCTAATATATATATATTTATATATATATAATTAGAGTTGCTTCTCTTCTTTCATTCAAGCAGGTAAGAGAAGAGGACAGCATAAAACGTAACACGTATAAACGATGCATATGATGCATACAATGTAAACTGCCTCACACTACACAATAAAGCATAGAAAATAAAGTTTAGTTCAACTTTAAAAAGGTTTTTGAATTCTCAGGTGGCCATCCAAATAAATTGGAATACAACACCTTTGACAGAGTTAAGTGAAGTCAGTTCTTAAATACTGACTTGAATTAATCAAGAGTAATCACCTCAGGCAATTTCACATCGAGGGAGCAGCATATTTAACCCCTCAAACCTCTCCGACGAGCCATTGGGTCAGTCCTTACAAACTCATAGACTTAAATCTAAAAGTTTCCAAAGATACCAAATACATCAGGCTCATCTTGGGGGAAATTAGCATTCAAGGTGGTGCAGCCATAAAAACATGTACTTTTAATACTTCACTCAAGTGTGGATATTATACAGCTACAATGAAGGGTTGGAACAAGCTGATACAGAATATATAAATATGACATTGTGGATTAAGTAGATTTTCCAACATTAAAAACTATATGTTAAGGGGGGAAATGCCAAAAAACAGCCTTAGTTGTGTGTTCAAATGCCTGAAATGATCCATGTTTACTTTTGTCGAAGAAGATCTTGTGGTCTGTCTCTTTGAGTGAGTATTACATTTTTGGAAATGCATATAGTCTCTTCTGCAGCTTGTGAAACTAGACGAGGACTGTTTCTTCCAGCAAAGGAGAAAGCCTTCTAGGAGGTAAACCAAATATCTAAACACAAAGGGGACAGTTTGTACAACAGTCGTATGAAGTTCATTCCTCATCTTGTTATAAGTATACGTCCCACTGGCTAGCTCATGGCCGCCGCTCTGCACTGGGCTCATAGAGCAGTAACAGCTGATAACGACATCCTAACCCACGGCGCCTTCGTGGAATTGGAGCGCTGTTTGCGTTGCTATCACCGTTACCTTCTAGCTGCCTCGATGTTGAGAGCCATGAACAGGCAAAAGATATAGTTAGGTTTCTAAATCATGGCAATTTGAAGTGTTAGACACAACTTTTACCTCAAAATTGTTATTAGCCGTACAATTGAATTTGAAATTCAAAACTGCAAAAAAAAAACTAATTTGACATGGAACTTTAAAAAGTGGGTTTAAATGTGACTTAAAAGTGGGTTTAAATGTTGTAACTTGCCTCAACTTTCTTTTTTGTATGCACCAGAGTGACTAAAGAATTAATTCCCTAGAAACAAAGGGAATCTATCCATCACTTGCTGGTTCATGATAAACTCAATGGAGCTGCGAATTGCGAATTGCTCTTCTAAAAAGTCCCCTGAAAAAAACGATCTAATACTCATTGTCACTCACTGTTTCTCGCTAAAGCTTTTCTCAGCTCCCCATCCGAGAGCCCATTAATATCTGAAGAAAAAAGTGATGGAATTGAAATCTTTCTTTTCTTTTTCTTTTTTTTCTTTACTGGGCAGAAAAGCTGTCAGCAGATTATGTGGGAGGACAGCGAGTTGACAAGATTTGTCAGTTTTCACTCTCCTCCTCCCTCCTGCTCTCACGCTCACGCACATGCACACAAGCAGGGAAAGCCCATCGCCCTTACAAGCTCTGACCAAATAAATAAGAGCCACAGAGGAGGATAGAAGAATAAACATGTTGATTTACATGTATTTTCATGTACACTTTATTTTCCTTCTGTCTTACTTGCTGCTTTTTGTTTCCTCCATCAAACCCGCTCTACGTTTTTGTTTTCTCCATCATTCTGTCTACTTTTGTCTCCCTCACCCACTCTCTAACTCTGTCACCTCTCCTT
The DNA here is from genome assembly GCF_910589615.1 of Taurulus bubalis. Taxonomy (NCBI): domain Eukaryota; kingdom Metazoa; phylum Chordata; class Actinopteri; order Perciformes; family Cottidae; genus Taurulus; species Taurulus bubalis. Next base: position 34,551,556 of record NC_136590.1, on the reverse strand, counting down.
ATGTCTCACATCTCAGTCCCCATACCCTCCTCCCTCTTCTTTGCTGCCAGATGCCTATGATTCACATTCAAAGTGTTAATGCGTCCTGCTGTTCCTCCCTTTCCTTCCCCCCTCTCACACATACTTCATCTTTACGGTTTCTCCCTCTCTCTCATATGTGCTCCTTTCTCCCTCGTTCTTCCCCCAACATTTCTCCCAACATGTTATGTTTCCTGCCTCCTCCTGTGCCTCTTAAATAATTGTCTTCACCGCCAACTCTTTCATCACTGTAAGACCAATAGACATGGAGGGTGTGACCCCCATCCATGTCACTGTGTCACTCCCTCGTCATCCCCCTGTGAGAATTCCACCCATCTGTTCTTCAATAGCAGCTTTCTGAGATCCGTCATCTCCTCTCCTCCTTGTTACTCTGTTTTCTATGTCAACGTCTTTTCATGAAGGCCTCAATAAAATAATCCTATATAAAAATGGTATATGGTTCATGGTTCACTAAAACAAACGAGACTGCTATATACGTTCCTTTTTTTAACAGTTACAAAATGCACTAACTTGAAGACTTTGGGAATGATTCAGTCATATGTTCAGCTATAATTTTGCAGCACTGTCTCATTTTGACTTTCTAACCCAGACTATGTATTTTCTAAAGTCAGTTTGTGGAGAACAGATAGCAGTATTTAAGGATTACAATTTGAGTCGCCATTACAAGATGAAACACAAGGAGACATTTTTGGTTCAGAAGATGCTGGTTCTCTTTGGATCTACCTACATATGTGAACAAACATTCTCCGTGATGAAGTTGAACAAATCCAGATACAGATCCTCTCTCACAGACCTGTCAGCTGTCCTTTGCATATCCACTACAGACATTCAACCTGACTTCAGTGCACTCGTTCAAGCCCAACATAGACAACATTTCTCGCACTGAACTGAAAAACAGAAAATGAGGTAATTGGACTCCAAACAATAGTGATAAAAGTACTAATTTTGCAGAAACGTGATCCCTAATAATTATTTATTAATAATACATACCCACCCCTGTTCTAACTTGTAGTTGTTTATATAATTGTTAGTGGAAGTGAGGGATAAAAAATATGGTTAAAGTTATGGTTGCCTCAATAAAATACAGGAGGCTAAGAGTTTACCTGAGGCTGCCTTTCAGTCAATTAATGAGCCTCGAGGAAACCTTTTGCATAGTGGGTGAAGTGAGCATCTCACACCTGTCCCCCCACATATACTAGTTTAATCTTACTTTCCAGTATTTTTAACTGATTTGTTAATAACATGTGTATCCTTAGCCATTTTGAATAAACAGTGCTCATATTCAGACATTGGACTCTACTACTGTTAGGTATGCATGAGAAGGAGCTGCTATAGTCAATGGAATGTTCTACATCAACAATGGAACAGAAACCGGTCAATGTGCAAGGAGTCGCCTGTAGTGACAAACCAGCATACAAGTCATGTTTTCTGTGACTTCCTGTGTATACTTTGAAGTCAGCTGAAAACTGTCCAACTTGATCGCAGTTTTTTGTCCCAGTTGGATTGTACTGTGTGTCCCTGTTTGATTCCTGTTCATTCCGCTGCCTTTTTTTGATCCGGTCTGTTGGAAACCTGTCTTGCTTTTTTGGAGTAATACATTTACTTTAAACAGTTGTCAGCGTTTGGGTCCTCACTCCATAGCCAATCCTGACAATCCTTAATGCAATGTGAGCACAAGCTGCACAATCACAACAGGATGATATCGCCTTTGATGAGCTGTAACTTGTCTTTACTCCCAGGATTTATTTTGTCTGCAGGAACTCATGAACTCTGCTGCTGAAGATGTTGGGCTGCATGTTTGTGCACTTACTCTACGCGCTGTTGGATTTAACTGAATTCGACATAGGTGATTTATCAAACCATTGTGCTTTGATTGTGAATCACATAATGGATATATATACACATATATATATATATATATATATGTGTATATATATATATATACATATATATATATATATATATATACATATATATATATGTATATATATATGTATATATACACATATATATATATATATATGTATGTATATATATATACATATATATATATATATATATATATATATATATATATATATATATATATATATATATATATATATATATATATATATATATATATATATTCCCATTATATGATTTAAATTTAACTGATTAATCGCATGTGTGCGCCAAGTATAGTAATGTGAACTGTCGATATACTATACATCGACAGTTCACATTACTATGTATTACTATATATTTATTGTTTTTATTATTTCCACCCAGATGAAGATGCTGTGAGGTAGAAACCTCTCTGTATTTAAAACCATTGATGCGCCCCACTAATTCAAAGTAACCCCTCTCCTTGCTTTGCTCAGGATTGTATAAAGAATGTTTCTTCATGAGTAAAAACTGTTGACTCACTAACAGCCCTTGTGGTTGAAGCTCTTCAGCGTGATGTAATATTTGGCCTCAGTGCTGGGAACATATTACTGTGTCTAATAACTTCATCCAATTTCACCCCAACCATGTCTTATATGCGACTGATATATGGCTGTTGTTCAAAATTGAAAAGAAAGTTCAGAGAAACGGCACATTTTCTGTTCATACATTATCCTACAAGTCACAAGGAGCTAGCTTAACACACACACACACACGCACACACACACACACACACACACACACACACACACACACACACACACACACACACACACACACACACACACACACACAGTGCTCTGGTGATACCAGATTGGAGGGGGGTTTACAGCAGACAAATACAGCTGGCTATGCTAGTACACTCCACTAAATCATTTGTTCTGCAAACACACGTCAATGCTCCAGACACAAAAAACAAACACACACATTCACAATTGCCCACATGCGCGTGAAGATGTTCACTTAGCACCAACTACTGTTAAAACAAATCCAGCATAGTCATGATCACTTATGTAACATTCCTCAAGTGAACTGCCATAATTTTCCAAAAAATATATATTTTTACTTTTATTATTTTACTATATTATTTTATTTAATCCCCAACTACAGTATAATTTTTCATGCTGAGATTACAATAATGCTGATTCGACAAGGCTCCAGATTGTTCCCATCTGGAGACCGCTGAACCATGAGCATGTTCTGTAACATCCTCTTGCTTAGGCCTTCAGTTCTTCTAGATCAGCATTTTCAACACTAATAAAGATTCCTCTATTTTTGGCATGAGACAACTGATAGAAATCTGACCCACATTTTTTCTTTCACATAACAAAATGCAGTCTATTAAAAAGTCATGCAGAGGCATCTGGCTTTGTCGGCCAGTCCTCATTATTTCTGCCTGCCTAGTGGCCCAGCACCACACAGGCAGCTATCAACTAACTTACTCCACAGGCAGGGGCACTTTGGCTCTCTCCTAGGACGCAGGCACACAAAAACACACATATAACCATACCTCTCAGGTGTTACTCCTGAGGTTATACACACAGACATGCACACCCTTTGTCTCATGTGAATTGCCCCAGACAGATAATCCTGCGCCCTCATAAACATTAACCTACATCGTATGTGCGTCCTAGTTCTGCCTGGTGGTCTGCATAACCCCGCTATCCGATGAACGTGAACCGACACGCACACTTAAACAATCTCTTTTGGCTTTAGAGGCAGTAACTTCAGGAGTCCTCTAATGCAGTTTTACCTGAAATTATTGTTGTTAGTCCCACAGAAATCAAGCCTCAAAGGTAAACTCGATGTGCGCATCCGGCTTCCTGTGTGAATCTTAGAATAAAAGATATAAATAAAAATATATTTCTGACCTATTCGGTACGCCACATTAAGAAAAGTCCAGACCTCTCAGGCTGTCTGATACGGGTCCCTAAAGACAAAACTAAATATAGAGAAGCGCATTGGTTTCTATGCACCACTTATCTGGAATAAAGTTTCAGAAAAAAACATGTCATTTGTCACTGCATTTTATTAAATTAAATTGCTGACTATTTAATTCTTACACTGTACTTGTATTTTTGACCTTTATTGTATTTGTTAAATTTTTACATCACTGACCAAGTGAATTTCCTTTTTTGATTAAAATGCGTAAAACTAAAGTTAGTACAAATTAAACAATACTGTGTGAGATCAGCAACAAATTAGGATATGTGAGATGTGTTCTTTAGAGGTGCTGAATGTGCACAAGGAAGAGCAGAGGATGCAGAGTGGATAGCACTAAGCACATAGACTCGTTCTTGTAGCCTGGGAGTAGATGAACTGTTGACTCTTAGCCTACTGTATGTTGGACTTGATGAGATTGACGGAATTAGCCACCAATGTCAGTGCAGTACTGTACTTCTTCCTGTGAGTGCACCCTGCTGTGTGCTTCTCACTTCCTACCTCTGTGCATCAAACACACTTAACTGAAAGAGGTGTGTCTCTGATTGAAGCAGTCTAGTCCCGAGTGTCTAGACTGATCAATTATTAGTTTTTACTGTATGAGCCTGAATGCAGCAAATTTCATAAAGTATATTTCCACTTCTTTAGCTCACTGGCTCCTGCCTGGAAGGAGCAACGTGAACAATGTCCTCCTGCAGTCTTAAGACAACACAATAAGTCACTATTCCAATGAACGCCCTCACTACAAGACTATAAGTAATGAAATATGTCATTATTCCTCTGCGAAACACATCTTTCAGCTTCCACTGAATGATAACCTTCACTCCAATTAAATCCGTGCTCCAGAAACACACTGCCAGTAGAAAGTTCTTTGTGTTAAAGTAATCTACTGTGACTCTTGAACGAGGACAAAGAAAACGGCTGTATTTATAAAAAAAAAAAAGACTGGCAGAGCAAAAAATCATTTTTCTTACGAAATGAAAAAACCTTGTGAGTGATCTCAACATTTCATTGGTTTCTAAGTGAAATGGGATGCCTGATTAAACCCAACTCATTAGCAGAAGGTGCAGGATAAATGGGAAGGCAAAGAACTGAGAAGAAAATATTTCTAATTAGACTTAAGAGAAAACGACTAAAGAGGATCTCTGTTATGTTATTGGAAAGACATCTACATTTAAAAGGGAGAAGATGCCACTTGCAAAAGGGCAGATGCCCTGATTAGAGCACATCCAAATGTGCACTCCTTCTTTAGTATCAATTGTCATACCTAAACAAAAAAAATCCTGTACATTTTATTTTTGCTAACATCTGTCATGTTTGAGCGTGAAAGAATGGATGCTTGCTGTCAAAATGTGTAAGATGTTAAGGAATACACATTTTAGTTGAGGTTTTAACCATTTATTGCTATAATAATAATAAAACTTTGATAGCGGAGAACTGAGCTCAGCCAGCTCCATATATGGACACAGGATGCCCATATATGGACCTGACTGAGCTCAGTTGTTGAGAGCAATAGGTCATTGACATCCATGAACATGTGACTATCAAATTGATGACACAAAGTGCAATACTCACAATCACAAAGTATTTCAAAATGACATGTGTAGCCATAAAGATACATTTTCTTCACACATACATTCACATACAGCTTGTTTCCGATCGACACATATTCCATACGTATCTTAAAGTATTTGCTATACATTTAAAGCAAATGCTGCCTTTCTATACTCTACACTGTCATGTAAAGGGCTCAAGCATTGTTGCTAAAAAAGAGCGAGGAATAGTTTACTGGAGATTATTGCATTCATTTGTATTACATGCATTAATAGTGCGGGCACATTATTAAAAAAAACTGAGAACACTTAAGGCTAGTGTCACATAGTTGCAGTTTTAACCTCAAGAGAATAGCACTTTGGGATTTATGTAAAGAGGAAAAAAGCAGCAATATCTATTCTACAAGATGCATAGCCAACATTAATGATTTAAAACCATTATCATCAGTAATAGTCTGTATAATCTCTCATCAGTAACAAGGGATATTTGTGTGAACACCTAAACCTGGTGTTATGGTGTTACTGATGTTAATTTAAATGGAGGCCATAGTTTTCCAGCCAGAAAATCCTAAAGTTTGCAGAGTTCGATAAAGAAACAGCAACCACCGCAGCTGAGTGTTCGTAAATCCTGCAAAGCACACCCGTCTTTGAGCTTTGAAGTCCTTCTTTATGAACAGTTCTTCTAAAATGTGTCATTAAAATATATATACAAGTAAAACTGGGCCCTAAATATCAGATTTTTGCATGTTGTGTTTTCGACATCCATCTCACCAAAATGATTGGTGTATATCCTTAATGCCTTGCAGTCATGCCTTGCATTTCATTTCATATACATTTTGATATCGTCCTCTTTCAGTCTTCTACTCTTCTCGCTCTGCAGTGGATCAGGCGACCGCGAAAGCGTATGTCTTTATACAATGTGCACATAAAACTATGATGTAAAAAGCGACGTAAGCAGTGAAAATATTCATGTGCCCTAACCTTTAACGTGCATTTTCACTTGATGTGCCATTCGTGGTTGCCACTTCGTAAAATTACTTCCATAAAGGAAACTCAAGCGTATCCTCCAACAAATATGTTTTTTACATTTTCCAATGATACCAGGAGAATGGAGGAGCAAACATGTTTTTTGAGGGGACAAAGAAAAGAAGCAGGTAGCTCACAAAGACAGAGACATGTGTGCTCTGGCAGGCCACACCCCACCTGTCTCTTGCTCTTTCTCTCTATTGTCCCGGGCTGTAAAATACGCTCTTTTGAACAGTTTTTTGATATGTCAGATTTCGTCCGTCATGAGTGCTGTAACTGTTTTGGTAAAAGATGCAGCAACATGGAGTCCAAGGCAAATTTCCCTACAGGGACAATTAAATACTCCTCTAATCTACTTAAAAAGGTGCCGCTGCAGCTCAGCGTCCTCAAACACGAAGGACAGATGCTACACCTCATGTGCAATCGTTATAGGTTTTTGATTGGGCTTATAATTACTTTTATTACAGTTTCTATTTCTGTGTTTTTCATCTCCTCCTGTGTTCTTGTGTGAAATTCATGAACACTCAGCAGGCAAGAAAAATACTTGAGGCTATGATAACTTAACGTTACAATAATTGCAGTATTTTATGAGTGTGATAGATAAGTGGGGTCTTTTTGTGTGTGTGATTAATCAAGTGATACATGTAGGTTAAGTTCACGACAAAAAATGCGAGCAGGTTGATATTATAGCACAAGGAAGAAAAGATCATCTTTACACATTAACTCCACTCTGACAGCCCCTATTCTCCAATCCCCCATTTAATATAAGCCCTTTCCTTTTTTTTCTTGAAAATCTAATTTAATACAAGGTTGCAAAATTCCAGCAATCACCACCTCCTGAGGTTGTGTGTTTAGAAATGTGGTCTGCAGCATTGTTGCTCACCAGCTCCTGCACTGATAATCTGGCTAAATAACAGCGTCAGACATGTGGTGCGTCTGTGATTAGCCACGTCGCTCTGGGAGAACGATTTATGAGCTTCAAGAGATATTGTTTTATTCTCAGTCAGATACCAGGTATTGGACTCTGAATAGCTATAGACAGACATGTGTTTTTATGTGTGCCCCCCCACACCCCTCATTGAATGCTTCTTTTATTAACAGTAATATTTGAAAGGGTGTTTAAATGCTCCCATAAATATTAATCTGCACTGTAAACTTCAAGAAGATCCTCCCAAAAACATCTTGCCAATGAAGCTGTGAGGAATCCACACACTCAGAGGAAAGAGCCTCCAAGCTTTCCACTTCCTGACATTCATTACGTACTACAGACTCAACGTGCAGGTCTCCGTAGGGGTGTAATTACGTTTGTGGTGTACACTGGGTAATTAGCCGTGTTTCTACTTAGCGCTCAGCTGGAAACGTGGTGAGGAGCGAGCAGAGCAGCAGACAGCAACATCACATCATCTGAAGACTCTGATTCCATAGCAAGATAATGCAATTCCTCGACAAACCATTACAAAACATATGCTTGCATAGTGAGAATTATCCATATGCTGCATAGACAATCACCATAGTTTCCTTTTATGTTTACCCCACCCCTGCTGAAGCACCCTTTGTGGGAAAACAAACGCACCAAGCAGGGGTTTCTCCACACCCATGCACAGTATGTGGATGTGAGTATTTTAATTTCTGTCATATTCGTTTATTTTAAGACAATCTTCTATGTAATATATCTGATTCGGTTAATTTAATCAGAATCTACATCCGCTGGTGAAGGGTTGAGACCATGAGATGCAGTTGAAAGGTCTGGAAAAGGGTTAATGTTTAACTTTCACACACAACACCTGTACTTTGTTTAATTTGATGAATTATTTAAAATGCCTAAAACATATCTATAGTTTTAAACAAGAATATATTCTGAATATTTTGAATGAACGAGGGGCTTTAGCTGCTCTGAGTGTCATTTTGATGCAAGGCCTGAAAGAGTTTAAACCTCGACATGCACGGTAATGTAAGGATAGAAGATTCCCAGTTCATTCATGAATGTCTGAAAAGCTAAGTCACAGCAATCTATGCAGGCTTCATTGTAATAGCGCTCACCTCTTTCCCTCTTTCTGACCTGATAGTGGCAAAGTAGAATAGAAGCATCCCAGCAAGTGTATCTAATTCTGCAGAAAAGAAAAGCAAACAAAGGGGAGTTATAGATGTCATCTCTCTGAGATCAGATTAGAGGTTATGCAGATAGAAGCTTAAGACGGTTATCTACTGGCTCATCCTGAAGACACTACAGGTGCACACGGAGATAACATCACATGCTGTGGTGGGGTGTCCACTGGATGCGGTGGAGGTGGTGTGGATGTGGTGGGAGGCAGGATGTGGCTATCATCTCTGATGAACAACACCTCTCACCTCATGCAGGACACTCTGGCAGCTCTGCACATCTCCTTCAGCCACCGGCTGATTCATCCCCGATGTGTGAAGAAGAGGTACCGCAAGTCCTTCCTTCCTGCTGCTGTCAGGCTGCACAACCAACTGAGCTCGCAGTAGATCACAAAAATAAAATAAATAAACACTTCATTCACTGCTCTTTTACCATCTCAACTGAGCAATATACATATTTGTTTATTCTGCCTGTATATATATAATATTGTTATTGTGCATTCTTTACAGTTTTTATTTGTATTACTGTTTATTTATATTACTTGTAATTGTGTTTATTTAAATTTGACGATGCGTCTCTTGTGTGCACTTTACCCGTTTGCTGCTGTAATCCTGCAAATTTCCCCACTGCGGGACTAATAAAGGGGTATATAATCTAATCTAAAAAACATGGACTGACTGAAACATTTTGAGCCACTGGATGGGTACAGCAGGGGGAATACTTAAATATACTAAAGTTAAATTACATTTGGGTATATTCAACATCTTGCACGGTTGTCATGCTCCTACCACTTTGAGTGTAGTGGGGGAACCAGGGTGGAGCTGATGAGGCAGGCCGCAGCGTCAGATGGGAGAACACGGAGGGAGCCTGGTGGACAGGTGAGGGATGACACTCGTACCTCCAGTCAATGACAGTTGACCCAAATTACAAAAGAAATCGATTTGGTTTTGTTTCCCTCCACCTTAAAAATGTATAATAGTACACTGAAGGTGGGGGGATTTGTATTTATTCACAGAGACAATGTATCATCGGTGACAGGTTTGGTACTATCCACATTATATCTGCTGATGTTAGCATTTAGCTCAAAGCAGCATGGTGCCCAGTCACAGCCTTGCTGTATGCCGTTAGTCTTTAGTCTGATATTCAATCAGGTCTCCTTTAATAATGAATTAATCTCAAAAGGATTTACTTGATTAAATAAAGATGATCATTTGTATTATTTATGGTGCTCACAGCTTTGAAAAAAATATTGGAACAACTTATTTAAGAAAATGTATGTATATAACTGTATGTATTGTATAATGTTTCAATACTTCAAAGCTTAACAAACCTATGTTTTATTAATCAGTACTATAGAGTATAAATCATTTTGTTAATTTGCCCTGAGAAATGTGTTAATGTTTAGGCAGTATCACTGAACGGTACATTCAAGCAGAATAGAGGCTATTACATTTAGCTGTTTACAGTCAGAACAACACCGTTAACAACATAATCAATATTGAAGGAAATTTCTATAACTATAACTATAATTTCTACAACATAGTCAGTCTTGCTGTTCTGTGGTGCATTTCTGAATTTTTTATTTTATATAACTGGATGGACATGGAGTCACTACCAAATACACCTTTTTGTATTATATCCAACGATAAATTAATCCTCATGTTTCATGCGTTTTCCTCATCGACTGTATGATTTTCCTACAAAAGCCAACCACATGTGGCAATTTACGCTTGTTACTTGCATACAGTTTTTCAAAATAAACAACTCAGTTATGTTTAGGGGTAGATTGTGAAATATTTACTTAGGTTTATGCAACAAAACAACTTAGTTATGATTAAAAATGTTACCTTTTAACTGGCCCACCCTGTGTGTTTCAGCCGTTCACGGACCCGTTTTCAGTCACGGGCCTTTGCATGGGCAAAAAAATGTATCCTGTGGTTTTATTTTGAAGGGAATTTTGAATGCAGCAGAGTGCCGTTTATTCAATTCCTGTCATATTCATTGATGTGCTGTAACTCTGTTATGTTGTTCATTCTGGTCACATGCCATCTATTGCTTCTGTCCACCCGGGGAAAGGGATCCTCCTCTGTTGCTCTCCTGAAGGGTTCTTCCTTTTTTCCATGTGAAAGGGTATCTATAAAAAGGGTACTATCTTTATTTGGGGAGTTTTTCCTGATCTGATGTGAGGTCCTGGGACAGGGATGTTGTGTACAGATTGCAAATTTTAATTAGTGATTTTGGGCTATATAAAATAAACTGAATTGAATTGAACATTCACACACTCCTCAATGCTGCGTTCGCAACACACTTTATTTGCGTGAGTTTACACACTGGACGATTTGTGATAGTTCGCTTCATTCCCAACCTTTTTTTATTTTATGTTATGTTAAAAAAGGCTGAAGTTATGAAATGATTATGTGTGTTGTACTACCTTGTGTCCTTAAGATGCACTTTTTGTTTTTTAATTGAGTATAAAAGGGAATATTTCTGTGTTTGGCATACTGTGATACTATCTCAGGTTCAAACTGTACCACATTTTCATTAAATCAACGAACAGCTGATCCACTGAAGGCGCAGGTAGAAAATCTACGGCCCGCCACTGTATAGTTACAACCGCCTCTTTGAGGGCGACCATGATGCTGATGTGGCCCGGGGTGAAAATGAGTTTGACACCGCTGCTTTAAAGTATATTCTTTATACTTTACATATATGTAACTCTCCGCTCGTTCGGAGAGCCGTCTAGGATATGCAATTTGTCCATCATATTGTCGTTCTGACTCTGCTCCTTCTTTGCATAAAATACATGTCCTGATTGAATGATTTTACCAACCGGTGTCGAGTAAAATTTCTCGAACAACTTCCAACTTCCAACTGTTTTCTGTATCACTGTTTGAGCTCCATTAAGCAGAGACCAAACAATCCGTTAGAATAAAATTAGGAAAAAAATATATTTGATTGACGATGGCTGATGTGAGCCCTTACCACATTCTGGCAATATATTTCTCATAATCTCACCCAGTTTCCAACTTCAATTGTGCCACATGCCTCTAGCAATGAAATATCTAAAAGTCAGCTGCCACAGCATGAGCGCAGCCCTCTGCACCATTGATTCTTTACAACAGAGCCCAGAGACATCAATTTGTCCCTCGACCGCAGCCACAATAGACAAAAGCATAATACATTGTTTTGACTAATGCCTTCTGCTATTCACACCCTTTTCTCATTCTGTTTCTTTCAAATGTAGGATTCTCCTCCTTTCTTAATGCCATTGCTCCCTTCACTGACATCATAAGAGCAGGAAGTTCTCCTATCCTATCATTGAGGGGTACTGGAGGGCCTTCATTAACCAAAACGGAGGTAGTCCACTGTGTCCCAATTCAATAAACATAGTATGACACATTGTAGTCACCAATACATTACATGACTTTGGCAATTAGTTGAGGATAAAATACATTATTTTATTCCACCATGTGCTGAATGGGCCACAGTGTGGGATTGTCCGGGTAAAAAGCACAACATGTCCTTCGAATCAAGCTACAAAATGAATGGTTGGTTCAAGCAAATGTAGCGTTATTATCACTGAAAAACAAAAGTAAACTTCAGCAAAATTGTGATTTTTCCAACTGGGCAGAAGCCCTTGCTGCTTCCTGTGGCCGTGAACTTAATGAACTCTCTCCCCCTGTGAGGAGGAACCCTCTGTTCACCCAACCAATCCTGAAACCCAAACCCTGTCTCCGTGTCTTGTTTATTCTGCTTTGTGGATGTGATTTTTTTTTGCCGTGTTATCACCCTTCATATCTATACAACCAATGTGTTTTGGATTAAATTATTCATTAGAGCACAACATAGTTTACAAGACAACAAAGGTCTTCATAGATCTAGCCTCTTAATTTTGCTCTCAAACTGCATTAGATTGATGCATTTAACTTCAAAATGTTCACCTAGAAAGTCCGAAGCCACCCACTAAAGTTCCACAAAATCTGTTAGGCTTCACGTTATATGAATACCTTAACCCCAAATTCCCACACAACCAGGACCAAATATTTTTTTCTAAATCACATCATGCAATAATCACATAAAAATGGACCAGATGATGGATTTAAATAATAAAATACCTAAGTCAATATTAGGAAAACCTGATGGATTCATATCGGTGGTAAATATTCAGTCTATTCTTCTTCTATCTAATGGTGTCAATGTACATTTTAATTTTCAGTAAAAAATTATTTGCCATCGTGCCATTTAATGCAACACTCGAGCTCCCTCCTGGGAGTGCTCTTTGATCTAATTATCCATGTATTAGTTATGCATGTCATATAAACACGCCATCTGCCAGTTATCCCATTTCTACTGGGATAGACCACTAATGTGCAGCTTAAACATTATATGTCATTACTGCATCCAATAATTTCACCATTCAAATAATGATCCATTGTGTGCCTCGATTCGCTCACAGCTTTAAAAACTGCCAATTCCAAATCTTTCCGTCCCTGGGGTGTTAAAGGTGCAGGCACATAACATGCACGGTGCATGCTGGCCTTGCTGTTGGTATGGCCTCTGGCTCTCCTCGTGGAGCAGAAGAAGAAAAAACGTACATGGATACCCTCAGGCCAAATCTGCTTGTGGTGGAGGGCGAGAGAGAGCAGTAGGGAAGGTTTATTTAATGGTGGAGGGAAGGAGAGAAACAAAGACAAGAAAAGATGAGAGACAGCGCGGAGTGGGGAAAGAAATCGATAAGCTGAGAGCAAATGATGATGGGCGATGCTGGTAGAAACAATGTGTGAAAAAACAACTGATACTGTAGGTGGAGAGGAAAAGACAGAAGGGGAGAATAATGGAATGAGGAGGAAGTTAAAGGAGGATTGGGTAATTTATGTAAAAAGTGGAAGGAGGCAAAAAGGAAGGGCTGGACAGAAGAAGGACCGCCTGCAAGAGAGACAAAGTTAAGAGTGAGAAATCTTCACATCCAGCTCCTTCCCATGGACATGGAACATGAAAGATCCTGCAGAATACCTGTGCTGCTGCCTCTGGAGCCCTTTCAACTGGGATGACTAAGATCATACATTCACTCACACACAGGAAACCTATAAATAACCTTGAGAGAGTTCAGTGTCCTTGATATCACTGAGAAGTCTTTGAGCAGAAACAGGCAGTCAAACTGTCAATCACAATGTTCTTTAATACTGGCAGAAATTAAATCCACAGTCCTTGCAGAGCTTTGAGGCGAACACAATTTGTTTTGGATAAAACAATCATTCTTAAGTTATGCACTTCAAAGCACAACATGTAAATAGTTAATTGGATGTAATGTTCACTTGCTGAGTTCAGTTTTTATTGTAGGTATTCATTATTATTAATATATTAATACTAACTATTTACTCATTGCCATGTACTAGATTAGATGTATTTCTTCAAGAGGAATATGTGTTTCCACAGCCAGGACACAGAAACATACAGACATACATGCTGCATCTCAGCAACATACTGATTTGATATAAACAGTATTGAAATTCTTCACGTTTGCACTCATTCGTCTCCGCTCACAACAGTGTCAGAGAGGCAGATTGTTCAGGGTCGCTATTGCAGAAGAAACAAAACTGATGAAGCAAGAAGCCCTTCTCCATCCAAGTGTATTGCATCACTTTGCTGCTGCCAATCTTCAATTCGGAAGTATTCAAGAGTAACTCACAAGTGGTTTTACTTTCCTCAGCGTAACAGTGGGAAGACCCGAGGAATAATTTATCCTAATGATAATTGCTTGAGATTCGTAAAAGGCAACTGAGGCAAAATGCATTATGAAAACACACCAGGGTAATCATGAAATGGGCGCTTACCACTCAGATATCTAGCAGTGAAAAAGAACTTTATTAATCTCTATAAATTTTCTGTGTATATGGTTTAAGCTTTTTTTACCCTAGCTATCATAGCGTTATTATTATGTTGCACAAGTATACGTCACACGTTTCATTCACTGTCGGTACAGTTAACGCCTCTACACACCAAAAGTCTTTATTCACTCTTAGACTCTTCATGTGTTTTGGACGGATCAGAATACAATGTTTAAATGAAGCATTCAAGATTGAAATCTGATGGGTTCATTCCAGCCTTATGAAAATTTATAACTTCAACCGTCGACCAAAACGAAATCCATACTCCTCCTAAGGTTACATACAGTATGTCAGGAAGCGGTCTGTGGAAGCCTGTCCTTTGGTAACAGCAGCTGAAAGTAGGCTGAAATGCTCCCCTGATTTTATTAAAGTGACCGGGAAAAGCATGTTGTGTTTTTAACACATGCAGTCATACAACAAGAGTTGTTGTAACATTTATCTGACCTGTAATCTGTTTACCACTGAACGATCTAGACGAGGGAGCATTATTCTGTATCGGCGTCGAAGCGGCAAGAAGGGATTTTTCTTCTTTGAGCAGTTATTGGGCAGTTGTCAGACAGCTTTAGGCACATTACATCCACACCTCAAAGGAGCAGTTTAAATGGGAGCGCAGTCCAGCATGCAGGCATTAAATATCACAATTACACAGAAAATCGGGATTTTCTACAAAACATGCCGTTTGTTGTCAAAGCTAAGAGACAATCAGCTCTTCGTTCAGGCAACAGCCAGCATTTCCCAGCACACACAGGGTTTTACAGTCGATAAAGAGCAACTGCGGCGCCTGGCAACAAATTCAGGTCATTGTTGCTCACATGTGCATGATGTCAGAGCAAGTTGGACACTTAAATGTGAATGCCACATGTATACGCTACTTAAATGAAAGGTTTCTTTCCAGTGTTACGCCTACAATACATGTGTCGAATGCCTGTGTCTCCACTAGAAATGTTAGTAAACTGATGGTTCCAGGTTGTGGTGTTGCACGATGTAGGTGTTACATGTACGGGTTCTGAGGAATGGT
This sequence comes from Taurulus bubalis, assembly GCF_910589615.1. Taxonomy (NCBI): domain Eukaryota; kingdom Metazoa; phylum Chordata; class Actinopteri; order Perciformes; family Cottidae; genus Taurulus; species Taurulus bubalis. Next base: position 34,536,064 of record NC_136590.1, on the reverse strand, counting down.
GGTCTCTTGCAAAGTCAGTCAGTCAGTCAGTCAGTCAGACACACACACACACACACACACACATACACACTGGTGTGTGTGTAAGATAAGACTGCAGTCATGTAGACTGTGATCAGGGCTACGACCTCCGTGATAACCACGGCTCATTTCCATTTGCTGTCCTTGTAGCCTCACATTCTGCAGATAGAGACAAACTGCATATTCACCAGACTGAAGGTCCCACATTCCCAGAAAGAAGATATGACAACCTTAACGGCAATTCAGTTCACTACTGCTTAGCACATCACATTCAGATAAAGTTCTCTTGGGGTAATACAAAAAAAAAGTATTTCTCTTAATCTCTTCAGTGTCCTCCTCTGTCCCATAATGCCTTGGGGCTGGAGACTGACATGTCTCCATCTTAAGTCTCAATCACCAGCAAGGCTTTAAGTTGGAAATGACTTTTGGATCTCACAGACTGCTTTTTAGATTTGCTGAACAGAACAGTTACACCCGTTGCACCTGCTTGTGCCAGAAATAAAACCTGGCACGTTTGAGAGTAAAATGAACTTTAAAAGTGAATCATTACATTTCAAATTGTGTGGGACTATTCCCTTGGGTTCATCAGTGGCACATGAATCAAAAGCAACCATAATCATTTACTTAATTCCTTTTAGACTTTTCACTTTTGGTTTAAAATCCAATGTCTGTATTATATGTCAAGCCACTACGCTGCACTTATTAGTTCTGCTTGTGTTGTGGTTAAAAAGAGCTGATTAGAGACTTTGGCCTGAGAACAATGAACAAAAGAAAAGAGAGAAGACAGCGATAATAGAAAAAGTTAAGGGAAAGGTGACACTGGGATGAAAAGATCAGTGTGTGCGTGTTTAATCTCCCCAACCTCCACACACTCAGCATGGCAGCAGGCAGGAGATGGTGCTCAGAGTGAGGGGAGCAGACGGCTTGCTGCCAACATAAATCAGTGCCATGCCCTTGAGCCACACCTTTAGCTGAGGCACGGCACAGAAGCACTGTCCTTGTTTTCCAGTGTCTGAACGTAAACCAACAGTGAACAAAACGTGGTTTAAAATGTTCATACAATGATTTCAACAACAGTGTAAAAACGCTATTCATGGAGCATCTAAAAGGAGTAAAGGCCTCATTCATCGGTTTAATGTGTGTGATTCTTAAACAGGGTTTCCACTGGGTTTAACTGAGGACAACATAACCTAGTATTAGTCATCACCATATCGCATCAGTATAGATATATCAATAATTCCCGTTGATACAAAATTAAATTGGATGGATTAATCAATAATAAAAAAAATGGTATGATTGTAATTAATTTAGGTCTTAAAATCCCCAGCTGGCTTGTTTGTGTGCAGTTACTGAGGCTGAAGAAGCTGCTGGGTGGTCAGTAAATCCCTCAGATTTCCTGCTAAACTGAAATGCCTAATTCTCTGTTCCTACACATGAAATTGAGTAAAAAAAATGTGACATTTGGGTGAAGAGGATTTGGGGAAATCAAATGAATTGCTTTTCAAGGGTTTTGATTGTATAACAGTGATAAAGACGCACTAATCTTATTCTGACATTTTAATCACATTTCTTTTTTGACATTCGTTGGAAGTGCAGAAACAAACGAAACACTTCAGTATTTTAAATTGAAAGAATCATTTTAACGAGCTGAAGACAGTCAGTAAATCAGTTAAAACAAATGCCAACACGTGAATCTCCCACGCATGTTGGCCAAGCTTTCGTATTTAAAACAGAACAATGAAAATTAAATAATATCTGACTCATCTATGTCTTACTCAACTAACACTGAGCACCACCACCACAGGTTAGAAACAAAGATGAATCATTTGTAATAACAAAATAAAAAAGTGTGCAGATCTCAAACACAGTTATGCATAATCAAATAGTTAAAGCTCTTTGTTAAAATGTCAACAAATTAAAAAGGTAAAAGTCAGTTCCATCATGTTCCAGTGCTTCACAAAACAGCTAAATATCAGTCTTTTGTTCGGCTGCCATTTAATCAGATGAATCACTGACCGCCCAGCTGGCTCTGTCAGATATGCTCGATGCTGGAAAAAGTCGGACACCAGTCACAGACCAGTAGAAGAAATGTTTAATCACCAGGCAGCTGTTTGGAGGACTGGGACTGTATTCAGGTGGCCAGTTTGCGGATGTTATTGAGGAGTCTCCTGCTGTATTCCCTGTGGTCAACTGGCTGGACTTCCATGACGATTACCTTCACTCGACTCTCATCCTGAGGAGGGAAGGAAAATCTTGAGTTATATGCAGGAACATCTGATGAATAGACATGTCAACCCTCTATGATGAACATCATTCAACAAATGGATGCTGGTGGAGTACTGAACAGTCATCTGCCGTTGGCTGGTCTTTAGTGCCCGCTGACGTGACTTTTTCTGTAGATCAGTGGTCCCAAATGTTCTAACTCATCACATCTTCATGGGCATTTTCTTAATACGTTAATTTAGTTATGTATTGCTTTAGTTCTTCTGTTTTTAAATATTTGTTCATGAAAGAGTTTTCCAATTTATTATGTGGTGAAACTGAATGAGAGGCACACAATAAACAAATAATGAAATGTAGAAATCTTGCAGCGTCCTTAGCTTGTCATCAAGGCCCCGTCTTTGGGAACCACTGCTGTCAATACAAATGATGAATTCAAGGATTTTTCAACAAACGTGGGTCTATATTGGTCTCCAACTCGAGAACCTTGAAAACCTCTGCGGGGAACACTGTGTAAGAGGTGGAATGCACCACTCGTGTACGTACCATGTATGTTTAGTACATTTTTATCTTTAATTAAAAAGAGAAACAAATTATAAAATGATGTTCAATTTTAACTTATTGCACATTATTGTTTAAGAAGAGTAGAAATATAATGCATGGGAATCAATTGTTATAAAGTGCGTGCATATTTAGAAAGTGTAAGCCACACTGTTCAGTGTCATTCAGTCGCAACAATATGTAGTAACTGCCATCATCCGCAGGATATAATTCACATCATACTTTACATCATCAAATAATGCAGGGGTTTCTCATGAAGACAGGAAGCCAACAACTCATTTCATTATAATCTCACTAGAAGGAATAATCCCACAACAAATCATTAATCAACTAGCGATTCAGCCAACATAACCAGCTTCAATGACTTAATATTTGTCCATTATCTTATGTATGGTTTAACACCTCTATTAGTATTTCCAATTTGCATCCATCTGAGGATAGCATGAAAATTAAACAATATGGGGGGGCAAAAAAAAAAAAAAAGACAAAGCTTCCACTCGCAAAAGGTGAGAATTTATTTTAAAATAATGGTCTTTCAAAGGACGGGACACTGTGAGAACGACGGATCGTTAATTTAATGTGCGTGTACTAATATTCCAATCACGTTTGGAGAAAACAATTACCCAGGGGCATAACTTTCAACCCCTATTCGATGACTCAATTTCAGACGGCGGGGTAAACTCAGCTAAATTATTATATTATATCCTTTATATTTTACAGTTGCATACTTTTATATTTACCTTATCAACTTTAAAAGTTGGCACCATCGCTAAATGTGACAGAACAAACAATCGATAAAATACAGAAACAGCAGTGATGAAAGAAATAGGGCTGCAGTATTATAAAGAGTGGCATGAACTATCTTCTGACACGTTGAATGAACATTTATACTGAAAGGCTGCTCTATCGTTAAGTGTCTTTGTTAATTATTTCACCCACCCCGTCATGAATGCTCATTGTCAGATACGAGTTATGGAAGAAAGTAACAGAACAAATTATGTAAATGTTCACATTCATAAGGCTTTGAGTGGCAGCCTCAAGAAACAATTCTGTGCATCATTTACACGGGTGGCTTTCTCCTTAAGCCATATAAGAATCTTCAACCTTTTTTCACATGCCCAAGGACGGCTGAAAGACCTGAATGTGATGTTGACAGGATTACCAAGAGTTTGTTGATGATGTAAAGTGAGTGTGTTAAGTACAGTATGTGTGTGTGTGTGACTCTCAATGGCCTGCCTCTGATACTAATGTATTCATTGAGACTAAATCCATTCATTCACTTCAGACACATTCTCACGCACACAAACCGTATACGTCTACATACATTATTAAAACAGTATATGTAAAACGGACATCCATCCAGCTTGGAATAGACTCAAACACTCATGACTGGGACCCAATATATTTCATCTAGTTATTAGTTGGAAATCAGATACACTTTCCTGAATTCTAAGTGCATTAATCATATTTGGTAGTGTTTTAAACAAATGCAAAAGAGATGTTTATGGGAAAAATGCACTCGTCTGAGCTCAGTAAATCTAATCCTTCAGGCCAAATCTGATCATTACCATCAACTGAATTCTATTAACTCCACTATGAGATGGGCCTCTACTACACTGAAGTGTCTGATTCACTGCCCACGCTCATGCCTCTGAGGGGCTCAACCTTAATGAAACATGACCGACACTAAGGATGGAATTTTATTTAAGTACTATATTCCATTTTTTGTTAATTGGTTTAAACTCTAATATAAATCTTCCAGGAGTTATTTGTACATTTATCAGTTTTAGATGTTTTCATAATACTCAATCAAGTTCAGCAGCTGTCTTCACATCATAAACAATCAAGGTGGAAAATGTGACATTCTTCTTCTTCTGGCAGAGTCACTGGTCACCACAGTGGCGATTGTACTGCGTGCTTTCAGAGATCACTTGATGTGGCTCTGATGCTACAGCAGCTATCAAAATACATTCTGTCTAAACAGAAGGATGGAGCTGCTGCCTAAACATACAAAACAATCACTGCCTGTGTGAAACATCAAACGTTCCAATCTTCAAAGCTCCAGACTCACACGAACCACAATGCCGATAAGGGGTCGGTATGCTTCAACAGAAGTGCTTGTTGGATGGCCGAACAGCGCCTGAAATCCTCTCACTGCGCACCTTTCTGATGCCCGACTTGGGGGGTGGCTGCTTCCCACATTTTTCGTATCTTTTCAAAACCCGAAAATATGACAATCAAGTCCACTTCATGGAGAGTTGGACAGGAGTGCAAAGATGAAAAAGGTAGGCAGGGAACTTGAACTTCTCCCTTTAGCTATATAATACGTGAATGCATTATCGTAGGACATCAATGATCCAATACAAGAAATGGATTGATGATATTTGGTCATAATAATAATAATATATATATATATATATATATATATATATATATATATATATAAAACTTATTTTCTGTGCCGACGAGCTTTCGTCTGTGCCCAACACCTCCAGAAAGACATTTTTACACAAACATGCTATATTAGTCAGAACATCAAGAGAGGAAGCAACACCTGCTGCACCAGTGGAGAGAGCAGCTTTAACCACCATCACCATCTTAGACTGTCCATATGCTGAAGTGTCCTTGATCACTGAACCTTATGTTGCTTCCCGGGCATTTTATAGCAGCCCACTGCTAAATGTTTAAAATGGGTTAAATGCAGAGATCAAATTTCCTGTATGTACATGTACTGTATGTATATGACAATTGTAATGAATTTCAGAACTTATATTATCACCAACTGTGTAACATTAAGCTATAGGCTTGTGCGGTTCATTTTTATAATTGATGGCTCAGAACGATTTGAGTGCATTGCGCTTATTAAGTCAAAGATTGGTAGTTTATCATCTCTGCCCTAAAATAATTCAAACTATGAAAGGGAACAAACAGCAACTGTAATATATGCTCTTGAGCACACTGTTTCTTTCTTTGTGTCCTTGTTATGAAAAATGACAAAGCACAAATTGTGTTACTTCATTAATCTTGTTAAGATGACATGTCATTACTTTGTTCTATTTTTATGACGACACTGTGATAGATGTTGGATCTTTTTTGTCTTGTGTTACACTCAAAAGTCTATGGGAACGAACTGAAGATTAGGTAGACAGACACACTGAATAAGTGAACCACATACTCTATTTCTGTACTGTGCTCATCTTTTTGAATCAGAAGTTTTGAAAGAAAAACAGTGAACTTTAAAATAAAGTCTGAATACATTGATAAGCCCTGTGTAGAACGTATCTGCTCAAACCTCATTAGCTCTACTTCGTGGCATACTGAAATGATCAATTCTGATGTTATTCCATTTGGGCTTTAGAACAAGACTACAATAGTATGTCAATAAAAGGTGCAGGAAACTAACAGATAATAATTTGTACCTCTATTGTGTTGGTGGTATTGACACAAATTCCTATAAATGTCACCAACACACCTATTCAGCACATGTCTGGTGTTTGGCACACTTCTGCTCCTCACCTTTGATGTGTGATTAGCAGCTCCATCATTATATATTCTTAAGATTATAGCTGTAGATTTGGGGGAGGGGTCTAGTGTTGAACGGCGCTAAATAATGCATCAGTCTCACTTTCTCTGCCCCGAATACTGGCATGCAGTGCAAAATACAGATAGTAGTAATGAGTGCTTATTGTGAAATTCATTAAAAGGCACAGAGTGTAGGATTTCTGGGGATCCATAGGCAGAAATGAAATATGATATTCATAATGTGTTCATTGGTGTATAATATCCTGAAACGAAGAACCGTTGTTTTGGGAGAGGCTCCCCTTCACGCTGTGTTGCACCGCCATTTTTCTACAGTAGCCCAGAACGGACAAACCAAACAATGGCTCGAGGAAGGAATTAGCAGAGGGGTATTTACTGGGTTGACATCTTCAACCACACCGCTAGAGGTCTTTAAAGTGTTATGCTAAACTGATTCTCACTTAATTATTTTGAACACTGCAGATGTGTGCTACATTTTCATTTCTATTCTTTGCTCTTGTACATCTCTGGATTCGGATTTCTATGTCTAGATATCCACGGAAACTTGCTGTGGCTGTTCATGGTGCTCAGAGGATGATTTACAGGGCACATCCTGACTTGTGTCCAATGCCTCTTCCTGTAATGCAGCCCTGAAGACAAACTGTATTTTGAGCTCCACTACTAATCATCGGTATGTTGTTGTATGGTCTGACCAACACTTCTTTATTGTGGGCTGTAATGAAAATCGCAGCCTCCAGCATCTCCTGAGCCTTCAGGCTTGTTCTTGTTCAATATTGAGTAGCAGTGATGTGTTGACATTTACAGTTAACAGACAGTCATGACTATTTCATTTTGTGAGTGAACATTCCTCCTCACGGCAACAAATATCATCGTATGTTAAATTAAGCAGCAGCTACAGAAAATATGCCTTTGTGTGCATAACGACGGAATGTCAATACTTTCCGTAGACTTTGTGCAACTCCTTCTCAAAGGGTTTTACATTATTTTCTAGACTATAATGATCAATGTATGATCTTTGCATAGCGTTCCTTGTAGGTTTTCTTGGGGTCGGGACACAGACTGTTCAGAGCTCATCCTACATTTCAATCATTCCACTCAGACTATCGGCATGTGCCCCGAGTATCAAATTAGCCACTGAATAATTAAGCTAATTAGGCTTAGACAGACAATAGCTAAATGCTAATTAGTGCCTAATTAAGAGAAATGAATCCACAGCTGTATTTGTTTTCTGTTACCCAAAGTGCACTGGTGGCTACATAACAACTCCCTTGTCACTGTGATACTAATTGAAATGATTTTGGATTCACGTTGTGTGACTGACACTGCGTTATGATTATATTGCATTTTACGCATCTTGTTTTGTGGCTTTACATGCTTGAGACTGCAGTTCAGCCGAAGATAATAACTGAAGATGAGACTGGTTGTTACAAATTCATGGATGGCGGGCAGCCTATTAATTAAAATAATACACTTCAATGTTTTATGCTCAACACGAGGTGATGCATCGCATAAAACAATAAAGATTCACTTTTTCTTTGTAGAATGAATTGTGAAGATTTCATCAAGCAATCTCCTTGTAGCCTTTTATGCTGTTCATTATTTGAAAAGAATCCCTCCCACCTCTGCCTGCAACCGCTGCTGATCCATAAACACTTTGTGCCAATCAAAACACTGAATCAGCAAACACTGCAAGCTTTGCCTCCTCCTCATCATGTTGTAATCAAATTCATCAGTCACCAGAAAACTTCAGGAAGTTCTACGTTTTCAGCCGAAATCTTGTATAATTGACAAATATTAAGTGCTAAAATGTCCAATTACAATTTCATAACTGAAATAAGGCAACTGTCATACAATTACACACACACACACACCTGTGTGTGTAAGATAAGACTGCAGTCATGTCTAGTGTGGCTGGAATTCTTTTTTGGTTCGATTGTGAAATTACCCTAAATAAGACCATTAACTGTTTTTACAACAATGGCTTTTGTTCGCAATCCTGGTTATTTTGAAAGTCCATTTTCCCAGAACTATTATTACTGTACTGCTGGTGTATTTGTTCAGCGATAAGACAGCAGTTTGTGACAGACGTACGATAACCAATGAGGGTTGAGTATTCCTGCATGCAGAGATCATTAAAACATTTCTCACAGCTTGCAAGACAATGACGAGCACCACTGTATGACATTGTATTCAGCTCTTTCACTAAATTGCATTGCATTGTATCAAATTCTATTGTGCTCGTGTTTAATGCAACTTACGTTGTACGTCTCCAGCTTGACTCTGTTTCTGAAGAGGTGAGTTGTGAAGTTGGTTTTCTGAAAGACTTCATCGAATGCAGTTTCGTCCTGACGAGCACACACACACACAACAATGTAAATACAAAGTCACAGCAAATGGGAAAAAGGGCTTTTGGGTACTCTGCCCCCTCATCATGGAATATGTTGCAGAATGTTTTAAAGCTCAGGGAACTAATATCACTGACTGATTTTAAATCTCGAATGAAAGAAATAGAGGCAGGTTCCCAAAAATGTAAATGTTTCTTAAATTAACTCTATGTCACTGTTTCTTAGCTCTTAGCTTTTAGTTTCTTTTAACTTGTCTTGTTCTGTGTTTTCTGTCTAGAACTATGTGTTTTTTATGCAGCTGCCTGTCTTGGCCAAGTCTCCCTCGAAAAAGAGATTTTTAATCTCAATGGGACTTCCTGGTTAAATAAAAAAAAATTAAAAATGGTTTACAGGAAACAGTGTGTGGTAGCAGATCCCTGTGTGTGTGTGTGTGTGTGTGTGTGTGTGTGTGTGTGTGTGTGTGTGTGTGTGTGTGTGTGTGTGTGTGTGTGTGTGTGTGTGTGTGTGTGTGTGTGTGTGTGTGTGTGTGTGTGTGTGTGTGTGTGTGTCTCACTCACTGTGTCTCTGAGCTGTCCCAGTGTTTCTGCAGTGTGACCTAACAGGACCTCAGCTGTCTCCTGGAAGCATGTCACCCACTGGTTATCCCCGAAGTCTGCTAAATTGGCCTGAGAGTGAGAAAGAGAGATAATGAAAGGGCGAGAGATTATTCAGGTATGTTCGTTTGAGTGATCACATAAATTACAATTTTCCTCAAAGTCAGTGGCACTGCACGTGTGACAAACAAGCATATATTATGTGCACTGTATGCACTTACAGAAAGTAGGAGTCTGTATTTGAAGTTGGGGAACTCTCTGCTACACTTTTCGCAGCGGTACAGTCCGTTCTGTTGGTCGATGACCTTCTTACTGCAGTCTGCAGATGGACAGGCCTGGTACAGACAATTCTCCTTACGAATGTACAGCACTGTCGCCATACAGCTGAAATAGTCCACCTGAGAGGAGAGAACAAAAATGGGTGACGAATCCCTTTCTCCCTGTCTCACACATAAATTGTGCTAATGCACACGCACACGCGCACACACACACGCGGTTATATTCATAGACCCAAAGTTACACATTTGCAATACAGATACAATGTGTTAAACCTCTTTCTGTTTTGAATTTCAATTAAAGTGTAAACAGTTAAACAGAATCAAATTAAAATGCAGAGATGTTGCGGTAATTTAAACAGATATTAGCACCTAAAGCTGCAGAACTCACACTGTCTAAAATCAACAGCTAAAAAGGAAAGAAATGCTAACTCTGGGGGGAAAGATGCAGTTCTCCCATCCTGTGGAGAAGCACATCATTCAATTACCATAAATATAAATAAAAATAATGCACACAGCAGACAAACTGTGTCTCCTTGGGAAGAGGCACGCACACGTAGACGCCTGCATGCAAACGCACTCATGGATATAAAGCATAGCGCAGTAAATACAATATACATGCACATGTAAGAAACCACACAAAAAAAACCTTTTCCTTGCATCACCAGAGGGTATTTCATCTGCCAGGAGAGCAGGCCTTGAACAAGATGTTGGAATTACAGCCAGCATTTAAAATGCATTCTAAACAACAACTACAAGCAAGTGCTGGGCCAGACTCATTACTAATGTTGGCCTAAATGAGTCTATCAAAGACTCTCTCTAGGATGCTGGCCAAATTTACACACACTGACTGAGCAAGGCTGCCACCGTTACACAACACACACTTTCTGTAAAGTGTTCAGTAAGAGCTTTGAATGTGAAAAGGCCATTGTGTTCTCTGCATCCCTTGTGAGATGATTGATGTTGTCCTGTGTCCCTACGACCTCTACAGATACTGTCAGTCAGACTTAGAGCTCTCCGACACTTTCTTCCCGCTAGCTAACATTGACTCACATCCTCATAATCTGTCCACCCATCTATCTACCCAGTGCCCATGCCACACAGCAAGAACCCCCGGAAAGACTTACTAAGAAGGTCCTTTTAATTAGGAGAGTTTCTCCCGTGAGCAACAGCCATCACCCCCTCAATCCTCGGCAACACTCCACTCCCATGTTTCCGCCCGCGTGCCTGCCTCATCACATTTTGCAGACTTGGGCAGATTGGAGCGCTCGAAGGCTGAAGAGGTGGGAAAGCGATGGGTGGGGAAGGTGGTAGGAGGGTGGACGTGGCACGAAGAAAAGAAAAGAACAGGACGCTTTCTTTGGGGGATTGTTGAAGACTCGTGATGTTGGCAGATGCCACACAGGATGTGAGGATAGAGGTCAGCAGGATCTGGACCATAACGCTTCCATCACAAGTAGACCACTCAAAATTAATCCCCCTGCATTTGTCATCATCTCGCCCATTCTTTTTCTGCTTCTGTGTCTTTTTCGGCTCCCTCTGTATTCCGGTGTGTACACAGAAGCCTTCGGGCAAAGTCTTAACCTAGGAGAACCTAGAAGAGCAGCATGACTAAAACGCTCACGGACAAAAAAAACACTAAAATATGTGAGAGACTTACCTAAAGATTCATACACACATATAAACAGACACACAGACCTAACAGTCTGAAAATAGTATTAATTCTTACTATACCAAATCCCTTTGTCACCTTCTGGCACCTAAATGCAATTAAAATGTGTATGTGGAAGGGCAACCAAGTGAAAATCTACTTCACATGATTGACGTGGCTGCACATGCCAACTCTAATGCTTGTCCCAAAACCCAGACACACACACACACACACACACACACACACACACACACACACACACACACACACACACACACACACACACACACACACACACACACACAGTTACATTAATTAGAAATGGCGCACGCACACGTGCAAACAAACGCAAACAAACGCGCAGGTAGAATGTCAAATTAGATTCTTTCAAAGTAAAAGCGCCTCAGTGTGTGACAGACAACCTCTTCCTAAAAGCCGTTCAGTTACAGAAACGGTTTGGGTTACACAGGGCAAGGAGAGAAAAGAGGAGAAGACAAAGAGAATAAGTGAAGGTAAAAAAAGAAAAAGAAATCAGGTCTTGAATTGTTAACATGTTCTCATTTTTAAACACTCTTTCCGTACATCTGCTAGTTAACCGTTTCTATTAGTATCCTTTTCTTAATAATCCCTGGTCACTTCTCTTTCTTAGTCACCACATTCTTCACTCCGTTTTAATTTTTTTTTTCCTGTGGCCTGGTTCCCTTCCATCAATTAAGTTTAAGTGCCTGGATTTTCTTCCCATCTCTGACTCTCCCACATTCTCAGGCTGCACTACTTCCCTTCTGGTAATGTTATGCCCTATAGGCTTCCTCAACTCCAACACATAATTAGAAATTTTCATTAGAAACGACATTGATCTTGAAGCTATCCATAAGTGGCTTCTAATTTAACGTGAGGGAGACTAGTTGGAGATAAACCTAATTAATTTGATAGAAAGTTTATGAGAGGCACTCACCACCTACATTCACTCTACTTTTAGTTGAAAGCACTGCATTATTCTGTGCTATGACACTTCTTAAAATGGCACACGGTTCAATTTGAGAGTTCTCACATGCTTCTACAATGGCATATGTGAGCATCACTATCTCTCTCCCACAGCTAAAACAAGAGAACCATGACTCTAATCCACGAAGTCAAAGAAAGGCACAGCATAAAACAGCTCTATTTACAATGAATGGAAGACTGACTGTGGATTTATGTTTGACTAAACGCTTACATTTAAATGAGACAGACAAAATCCATGTCTGTTCACACAAATTCTTGTCTGGTTTTAAATAAGAGGCCATCAGTGTAATCTCTATATGCTGAAACAAAGACCATTAAACTGTCAAGTGGTATGACCCCGTATCATTCTTAGTGGAAGGGGTTATTTTTAGCATGCTTGATGTCCATGCGTGTGATTTTCTACACTTTTCGGAAATGCTTCAAAATGAATTTGCTGAGGGTTATGCTGTATGCATGAAAGCATAAGCCATAGTAAGAGCATATAAGTGAAATATGTCAAGTCATGCTCTTGCCGTAAGTCCGTCAACATGATGGATTTGTTGTTGTGTTACTGCAAAACTTTGGTTTTAAAGAATAAAGCTCTAACTCTTTGATTCTCAAAAGCCTGTGTTTACTGTGCTTGTCTGACAACACTGAACGATTTTCTGCTATCAAACTCTGTTGTGCTGCAGCTGTGCTGATGTTACGTCATTGTCGTTTTTTCCCCCCATTTGTCTTCAAACGGTAGCCATCTGCCCAAGTGAAAGAAGGATTTTCTGGCTCGCATATCAATTTGCTTCCTGCCAAAGTTTTCAGAAAGAACCGGCTCAGAGATCCTAATAAAACGGCAAAGCAAATGCATTCATTTCCACCTGATCGACCGTCGATCCCCTGTTGAGACTCAAATGCTAGCCAGTATACCAAACTAAAACTTAAGTTACAAAGCCATATGTAATACAGTAAAATTGTTAGTGTCAAAGTGTTTTATGTGACATACACATTAGTAACATTAGTGATTATTATGGACCTTTTATTGTGGACTGCACTGATCATGCAAGTGTCTAAATCAATCTACAACCAAAGCCGAAGAAACAAATTATGTAAATGTAACACATTCAGTGAAATTAAGAAATGGACCCTTAATATACTTCTTTATTGTCTACAAATCCCATCTGGAAGAATAATTAATTAATTATTTAATGATGAATTCCCCATCCATGAATAAAAAGACATCTGATTAATTTGTTGAGCAACATGAAAGTAATCATCAAAACTATAATAAAAGATGACTAATGAGTTGCAGCTCTATTACTGTGAATCCAGTTATCCATGACAATACAACATCCAATATCAAAATGGCCAGGGAATTAATAAAACATCACCAAAAACTGTTTTATGTGGTACTCACAGGTGTGCAGTACCGGCACTTCTACATTTTGCTCTTTGGCGTACCATTACTTTTCTCACAAGATGCCAATACTCTTTTCTGCCATCTCCATATCAGGAAAGACCATCTCCATATATCAGGTTCTCTGGGCGATTCATAACGGCGCTGAACCAGCGTTCTAAAAAAATATGTTGAGAGCATCTGGACGAGCCGACGCACAGCAGGGCACAGTGTCAGTGTCATTTTTGTAAAAATAATTAGTGAACCGCCTGTCCTAACTTTTTTTTTTATATCTGATAGTTTTTTCAAAGTTCTCTGAATCTGCTCTTTTGATTTACACAATATAATTTTACAAAGTAAATATTTTAAGTAGAATAAGTATAAAGATGATTATTCAACTTTCGAAAGTTTGGCTTTTTCGGCGTTATCTATAATAATAATTATTGTCTTATTATTATTATTGAATTGCATCGTTTTAAGTTAAAACCTTGACATCTTTTGCAGTGGACATCTGGTTTGCCAGACAGGCAGGTGTGCAACAGGCAACAGGCATCATGTAATATATTATAGGGCAGTACTATATTCTACATATAACACAAGTAAGGACATATACAAACACCAACATAACCCTATAATGTTTCAGTTGGAATATTGTTGGAGTGTTATAAGCCTACAATAGAACATGCATAGCCCAGGTATAACAATGATAAAAAAATCACAACTGATTGTGACTGATTTAGTATAACATGCTTGAAGAAATTGTAAATAAATAAGAAGAAGTAGCAGGACTTGCTTATATCAGCTGATACACACGAACATGTGAATAAGTTGAGTACTGGCACATGCTTTCCCCCACTTCAAGCACTGGGTTACTGGTGGATTTTTTGTATTTTTTTAAAAGGTCAATTAATCCAAACTACCAATGCAAGTGTGTCGATCCACTTCTTTAGATGGATGTCCTGCTATGTGGTTGAGTGAGGCTTCATGTATGTGTGTATGTACGTTTGCACTGCACCTTCTCTCCTTGTCCCAACTGTTCATTCTTGACGTCACTCAGTGTTTTCCAGTTCGTCTTTGCTCGGCTGCCCACTGACCTCGTCTCTGTCAGGGATTGGCCGTCGATCGCATTGCCTCCCTGGTCATACCTATAGTTAAAACACAAAGAACATATTTGCAAATAAATGTATGCGCAAAAACTCCTGGACACGATACACAGACGAGTGTAGGGCGACAAAGAAAAAAGAAATTTGATTTGTTGAGTCAAATGAAAAGCACAGAGCATGCTTGAGAAAGCGATCCTTGGATACTAAGGTGATTAAAGTACACAAGATATACACCATCAATATTAGTGGTCTGTGAACATGTCTTTCTCTTTGCAAAAAACAGGGTGAGGAAAAAAGTGAGTCTGCATTTGTTCATGTGTATAAAGGTGTTACATTCACAATTTTGCTATAAGATACTGCACTGTATCCGGTTTTTCCAGTGAAGGAGATTCTGCACTGTATCTGCTATTATCTCAAAGAAACCGCCTTCAGCCATGACAGAATGACTCCCTTAATCCCTTAACTGATTTACAGCCACTGCATCCATACCCTGCTATCTATTTCATCAGATACATGGCTGTCTATCACGGACAAATGCATTCATACTTCAATCAGCTTTACATTTACATAATTGTTTGTCCTTTACTGAGGCAAGGAGAAAAATAATTGTCTGTCTTTCTTTTTGTGCACCCACTACATCTACTAATTCAACTTTTAATATTCCCGTTAAAATCTTAATGCATCAGTGTGATTCCTCCTCTGTATTCTAGCCGAGCAATCTAATCAAGGAATCATCCAAATTCATCAGTTTCCTTCAATTATGCAAGCGGGCCTGGTCAAAGCAATCTCACAAAGCACCACATCGCCACAGGAACTAGAATCAGGCTGATACTCTTTGTCTTTTAAAGTGCAGACCTACATGTTAAAATGGAGTGTCTGTTCTTAACATTCATTGTCATTCATTCACCGCTGTAAACTGGAGAGAGGACCAAACAGCAACAGAGATGAGGGGGAAAAGTCAGGGATTAGAGAAGAATGGAAAGAGGAATGAAAGGAAGGAGAGGCACTGTTTCTTTACTTTGAATGTCAAGATGCGATGGTGTATTGACCAGAGACTAATAGGATCAAGATGAAAGCTGGAGCAATGGAGCCTGTACCTCCACTCTCTCACCCTCTAACAAATGCATACAACAGCGATAACTAATGCAACATATACCCAAAAATGACTATTAATCATGGAGCAGAATTAAGGCCCACAGGTGCCTACAAACCCAAACCTATACTATATTTACACTTTAAAGCCGTGGGTGCCCTATTTGACGCATTTTTCTGCCTAAGAATAGCTTTCAATGTAACACGCAAGCAATCACATGCATACTGAAGCATTGATATGTACATATACACACACACAGCAAAAAAAAGAGAGGAAAAAACGCATTTATATTTCAGCGGTGGCCAGACTTGGGAACAGCCTTAATGAGTCATAATTTAAAATCCCTCTGCTAATATGAATCCAGTTTGATGCGGCTCACCGTGTCCCATCTTTCTCTGCACGTACAGCAGCAGTTCAGAAACTGGAATCCAGAAATATCTGTGTTCTGCTTTTCTGTTATTCCCTTCATCCATCCTCTCTACATCGCGTCTAGAGTCGTGCTGGGACTGAGGAGGCACATGCCACCAATCTCCTGACACGTGTTCATCAGGTCTTTACACTTAGGTTTGTTCATCGGTGTGTGTGTGTGTGTGTGTGTGTGTGTGTGTGTGTGTGTGTGTGTGTGTGTGTGTGTGTGCGCGCGAGTAAGCCCTGTGTTAAGTATTCCCTCTAATATATTATACAAATAATAAGCATCACAGCAACAAGAATACAATGTATTTTTAGTCATTCGTCCTTCTGTTTGGACATAATGTGTCTTGTAGTGATGTCCGTGCACACAATATACAGACCAGCATGACTGAACAATTCTTTATACACGTATATACGTATATATGTGTGTGAGTGTTGGTGTATGTGTGCACACCAATGTGACTCACCAGGCCCGCAGACTAAATGCCTCCGGTATGTCTGGGTTGACCATGACTGTTGAAGTGAATAAAGCAGAGAGAGATCTGCCTCCAAAATCAGACAAGCGAGCTCCTTTGATGGCGACCACTGGCTGCCGAGAGCCATCAAACTTCTCGGCCTGGAGAAACAACAAACTGTGTCAAAGACAGTAATTGAGGAGCGAAAGATGGAGGACAAGAGATGGAAATAGCAGTTGTGTTATTGTCTTATTGTCTTATATGCTCAGTCTGTTTCTGCAGTTCGCAGAGACTAGAAAGTAATACGTGGTATAGTTTGCTTTTATAGTTGGACAACCTACAAGTTAATTTGAAAGTCATTTCTGGATTTTGGCAAAGAGGAGGGATTAGCTCTTGCAGATTGAATGAGCTTAGAGAATAATAGTGCCATTTCATGCACATTCAAGAGTTATTTAGCCTTCCGTCTCAAAGCAGGGACGCTGGTCCAAAACACTCCTGAAGGTCACAAGAAGGATTTGACCGGTCCAAATTTAACAGCCCAGAAAACCTAATCAAGCGCCTCTGTATGCAAGAGCAGACACAGAGATATGTTACGCACATAGATGGATGGGCACCTTCATAAACACACGATTAATTACAGGATCCCTGAATATAGAGTGAGGAGGAGAGAGAGAAAAAAAGAGTGCGAAAAAGAGAGAGAGATTATAGTTATTACCTCCTCTCCCCACAGTGTGGCTGTAACCACTTTGCCAGTTGTGTCTATTAGGTTGAGGGCCCTCTTGGAGACTTCCCTGCTGGTCTTAGTGGTGATACGGGATACATCCTCCGCACTCTTACACACTCCAATCACATCTAACACACACACACACACACACACACACACACACACACACACACACACACACACACACACACACACACACACACACACACACACACACACACACACAGACAGAGCGAGAGAGAGAGAGAGAGATTTTAGATCTCCATCTATGGATGGCTCATGAATACAGGTAGACAAATATTCTTAAGGTAAAGATATTGTGTTATGCGAGGAGAGCCTATTAAAATGTCTCCACATGGTGTTTAAGAGTAAAAATGTCTCCTGGATACATAAAGTAGTAAAGACCCAACACAGCAGAGTTGACACTCTTCTGATATTGCCAAGTCACAGCAGACTGACATAAATGCCACAACAGGCTGGCTAACACCCAGGCCCACACTGTAAATCACAACAAACACACTCATTCCTCATTCATGTTTCCTGTCATGCTCAGGGCCTCAAAACTTCATTCAGGATTACTGCACTGAAGAGCAGCCAGCGCTGAGCTCTAAGAAGGTGTAGAGCCTGGCCTACCAGGACTAATATGAAAAGTAAAATCGAACAAGTGAAATTAATTTATAAAGCGCTTCTGTACTACTTGTCGCAAGATTCCTGAAAACAAAGAAAATAAAAGATTAAATCAAGAGCAGACAGGATTAATGCATCTCAATGCTGTGACATAGGTTAGATAACCTGTGTGTTTGTTTTTATTTCTATGATTTAACCTTCAGTCTATACATGACAAATGGCCATGATTTAAAAAAGGTGTCTCCTTTTTCTGACTAAAAACATTTACAAACCATTTTCATTCATTTGAAACACGGGGAAAGCAGCCGGGGTTTGTCATTTCACTTGATGAATAACTTAAATTTGCCCTCTGAGTTTTCTTGTAAACAAACAAAGTTATGTAAACATTCAGTGTTACTTTTTAAAACACACCGTTTGGGACTTGACAAATGTGTTGAATGTAATTTCTTATTAATGAAAAATTTACTAAGCAATTTTTTTTATATTCATGTTTTCAAGCTTTTGTTCCTTGCCTTTCTCGCCGGATTGCTCAGTTTCTTTGCTGCCATCTGCCGATCACTGAATAGTGTGAAACATGTAGCGGATATGTATTGCATTGTGTCCTTAATACAGTCAAAACAAAAACCCACTCAAAAGGTATTGCTCCATAGCACTACTAGTTGTCACAAAATCCACAAGGCTCCTCTAAATGGCTCAACAATGATCACATTTGTGTTTCATTTGTGTATTTTCTGTTCATCTCATGGCGTCAGACCTAGTACCCATGTGTTATAGAAAATGGCTGGACAGAATTATAATATAGACTTAGCAAACCAGTCATTCTCTGAACATCATCATCCTCCCGCTACTTCTGCTCACCTTTCTCTAAACTCTGCCTCTCCCTCCCCCTCCTGCCCCCGTTCTTCTCTTGCTCTGTCTGCGCTCTTTCAGCCCTCCTTAATTCCATTATGATTGAGACGATGTCACCCACCTCTGAACTCCATTATCACCAGAGGAACAGGCTGACAGTTCTCATTACCATGTCATAATCCCCTATTTAACAAAGGAGCAAGGAGAGCAGCAGTGGAGAGAGAGTGAATGTAGAGACAACAGATGACACACAGGAGATGTAATGCTGCCCCTCTGCGACCAATGCAAACACACTCCTCCAGGTAAACCGCTCAGCGCATCTCCGTGTTGCTGGGCTGGCCTGCATTGCTCATAGTTTACACTAATATAACATATGCATATTGCTGCTCTGAATGTAAACTTGCATGAATCTTCCACTCAGAGACTCTTACACTTAAGATAATGAATAGCCCTTCCTGCAGCCTACAGTCTGCTGGATGGGTGATCACATGTACAAACTTTGCTCATGGGTGTGGTTTTAATTTTTAGGGAAATGTGAATGAACGATTATTTACTCAGTGATTAGCTAGCACCTGGTTTAGATGAAAAAAAATTCCAAATTTAGAAAACTACGTTTGTATTTCTCAAACATAAGTAATGGGGGAAAAAGTGACTTGGGATTTGTACCAAAACTCAGGTATTGTATTGACACTAGTAATTCCAACTTTTAAATAATGCTGAGCCCTGATCATAACTAACAAACACCATTGATGAATGCAAGTCTAATAAATTGACCAAATAATTGAAGGAGTCAAAAGCTGTAACATGCAATGTTATGTGCTCACCTTTCAACTTGCATACAGACAAAAGACTATTTTTTTTCAATTACACCCTCATTTCCACAACTACAGAAACATCGTTGTCATACTTGTGCATCATGTCATTAAAAATATTGAGCAGACTGCCAAAAGCACACTTTGAATCACTAATTTCCACCCCAATCTTTACGTGGACCATCCTAATTTACCTGTCACCGAGATAAGACATTCCTCTCAGGCACAGAGGGCAGGCACTGCAACTAACCTTCATAAAAACAGTGGAATGAGCATTATCCTCATTTTATCTCTCCTCTTTACCATATGCCTGAATTAACCTCCCCTATGACCCGGTCATAATTTATTCTTCCACGACACCTGGTACATAATAGACTGACACGTGCCTGTCTATTAACTCTAACTTTTACCATCTATAACTTGTAATTGCCTGGGTTGGCAGAGCAGTTGGAGAGCGGCTGATAACCAAAAAGTTATTATACTGACAACTAGCCTGAGAACACCAGGGATCTCAAAGAGCTGCAAGAAATCGTACAAACAGATTTGTTCTTAAGTTGCACAAACAAGTGATCAAAGAGAATTTGTGGCACTTGTTCTTAAGAACACAATTCACACAAGTGGTTCAGTCCTATCATACAAGTCAGGTACAGATAGTCTGACTCCCTCCACAGAGAATTTTGAGTTTAAAAAGGATATTACAATTAACTCAAATACATATATACAACTAAAGCTTACTGCAAAGTAAATTTTTTCAAATCATCATCAACATGACTGCAAATAGACAGAGATTTTGTCTCCAACTCCGACAGCTTCCTCAAGGTCTTTATGCAAGTCGCTGTTGAGTAGCATTCCCCTGTAGCATGCAACAGAGTCAAATCCCCTACTGTAGGCTATAATTTTCTCTTGTCTAATATCTCCATGACCGCCTTTCATATTAGTTAGTCATGGACCGCTTAGCTTTAGACAGAACTATTTTAGCATTTAACGTCACCTCAGACCATTCCCTCTTTTCTTCTGTGTTAGTACTGCACTGCTCTGATGACAGCTCATCTAGAGCCGTGCAAATTAATATCTTCTAACAGTTCTGGGTCCTCCAACACCAACGCAGTTGTTGATTGGGTTTGACACAAAACTATCTTCAGGTAATCAGTTGATGATCAATGTTTTCGAGCCTCTGTTGCAAAAATGAGCACATGAAAACAAGCCTCAAAGCTCTTTACTGTTTCTACCCCAGCCGCCTGTCTGGCTCACTCACTCTTAAAGTTGAGATGTAATGAAATATGCCTTTTAAAACCTTTTGGATTGCATCACTGTTCATATTGTGCACCTATTTAACAATATATGCCAATTGTTTTTTTTACAATTGTATTTTCATATGAAAATCAAATCTATTTTTCTTCCTGTAAAACAAAATATGACATGTGCTTACATAAACGTGTACCAAACAGTTTCAATCAATAATATAATGACATCCATCCAATCAACCTGCAACTTTTCGCGACAAGGCAGTTGAGTGTGGAGCCACCGTCCTCTGTAGCGTCATGATGCTCTACATTCTAAGCCTGTACACTTTTTAGCAGTCCAATAAAATGCAAAGAATTTGATTTAAATCCCTCTTGTAACTGTACACCACTTAAATATTCTGTTTCACTCGGGGAATACTCACAGTACAGAAGCTGTATTTTAAATTGTTCTTTCATCAGTAAACGGTAGAAATATGTAAGTCTCATTGGTGAAATTCTTCTCTTACCAATGATGGCGTCCTTATCTCTGTTCTCCAGCTCAGCGATGGGCACAAAGTCACAGTGCACAGCTGGGATGCCTTGACTGTCATCGCATGGGACGATGGATGACTGAGCATGGAGGGTCATCTCATAGTCGTTCTTCAGTGTGGTGTACTGTTTGTTGGCCACCTTCAGTGTAGCCTTGGTGATGAAGTACACCTACAGAGAATGGGCGAGCAAGGTGAGCTGGCATTATACAATTAGACCTAATCAGACTGGTTATTTCCTGCTACTTACTATGACCGATTGAATTGGGAACGCTTTATAGATCCTGCAAAGGAAACTATTACTACAACAAACCTTCTGTTCCACCAAAAGCTTTTAATAAGAAAGGAAAAACCTTGAGGTCCAACTAAGATGTGGTGTCATATCAGGCCCATCACTTCTCTAATTCACCAGAAAATAGAGTGAGTTTGCTAAACAGCACAATTTATACTCAATATGCGAGGCACACACTTCTTCATTTGCTCTTCCAACTCCCCATTATCCCCTCTCTCTGCCTCCAAGTTTGTCTCTATAGCTTCCTCTTTTTCCTTTCCTTCCTCTCTCTCCGATTTACCCCACACAGAGATAGGAGCATGACACTAATGTGATAAGCATTCCGGCTGTTCAGAGCCAGTCACACCCACTCACTGTTCTGTCAATACTCGGATCACGAAGGGAAGACGGATTCATTCCTTTATTTATCTTCGGAGGGCAGAGGGCACAAATTGGATCTTGGGCTGTGTTGGGAGTCACTGCCAGTGGCTGATACCTGAGCCAGTGTGACTAGCAAAATGATGGCCGGGGTTAATTGAGTTATTAAGCTCTGTGGGCCAGACTGAGTTGAGCAAGAGCTTTAACATACAGGAACATGCAAAGAGCACGTTGTAGGTGGTCAGACTGAGCGCCACCATTTTTGTCTTGCATAAACAATAGCCTGAGACAATATCTCTCACTGTCTGCCATCTGTGTACACCATCTTGCATTTTACTTTTTGTCACTTGTCCATTACTGGTGATTTTATTCGTTTAACCACTTACATGTAATAATAGTAATAGTAATAATAGTATTAATAAGGAATTATTGTATAAAGTTTGCTTTGCGGGCCTCCAGCCAGGTCAGAGATCAGCATTATTGTCAGTTCTGAAACAGCTGGTGGACATTACATTTATTTCTAAAAGGACAGTAAAGCAGATGCTTACTGACACAAGATATTGAAATGCACAGACAGTGTGGATGAAAGATGATCCATTATCAAATGCTACCTATGAGGCTCTTTAAGTTAAAAAAGGTGCCAAATTTGATATTCAGATCATTAATATTGTAACAAACAACTATTTACAGTATAAAGATATAGTAGAGCAATGTCTACCTGAGCAGAGAATTAAGTCACTTCTCTGTGCTTCGTTGTCACAGCAGGCCGTGCCTTTTAGTGTGTGTGAGTGTACCACATTGGCCAGCTCATGACTGCCGCTCTACACTGCTCTCTTAAGAATGCAAATGCGTAGCAACCACCCTCCGGTTCTCCCGCAGGTAAACACTTTGAGCTCCGTCAGCGACATTGTCATTGATTGCACTGTTAGCACTGTTGGCTGTGACCCACCATCTCAGACATCACCATGTTGAGAGCCGTGTGGAGGCAAGAGACATGCTCTGAATTCTGCATAGAGAACATTAAAGACCAATCGGTTTGCCAAAAAGATTAATGTGCAATTGACTGACTTTAATCCTGATATTCCTCAAAATGATAAAAGTTAGAATACCTGAAGGATAGGATTTAAATATTCAAATTCCCGTGTACATAATAAGAGTTACTTAATCGTTGTGATTGTTCATCTGCTCCCTACTTAGAGATCCCCTTGTGGCGTTACTACACGTAAGAGAAGGGTAACAGAATCCAGTGTTCTGTTCAGTGCAAAAGTGTATTGTACATTTCAGCTAAAAGCAGATATGAAGCTTCGGCAGTTTGAGTTGCCCGTATAGGTTGGTTATATTTTGAATTCACAGTCTTTATGGAAGGCTATTTCTACTTTGCTTTTAAACTGACATGTCTACTGCCCTGGTAGTTACATTGCCAGGACACAACACTGGACACAACACTGGCTATACACCTTCACATGACCACCTCTAGGATTGAGCCTCATTATCTTTGGCCAGACTTTAGAATTTCAGTGACCCATGCACAATTATAATCTCAGTATTAATTACTTATGCCAAAGATAACCTTTATGAACACATCCACCATTGTGAACACAGCCTGCAAGACTGGCAGCCATTTCTTACACAATAAAAACAACTTTAAGCTAAAACTTAACCAACAGCCAAACAATATAAAAATCTGATTTGAAGTCTTCTCACACTGTTCTCCACAGCATACCCCATGCCTCATATATCCACTCAAATGCTTATTATGTCTAATAAATATATATTTCAGTAAAATATTACAGCACTTAATGAATTCCCTCCACAAAATCCTCTAATTCTTGCCTCTGGCTCATTCATCGGCCAGAAGTCCTGCAGGCATGAGATTATTTTGCAGAAGGGTTTCTTATATACTTTTTTTTACCTATGATGAATGAGTTTGAGGCATTATGTGCATACAAAATGGATGGCTGAGAAAGCTACTTTGCAAGTAGTTTGTTTATATATTATGTATTTTGTATAGCCTTTAGGTTATTAATTTAATCAAATAAATGATATGGCTAAGAAGTTAGGAAACTCATTCCTAAACAATGAGAGTACAAACATTTCAGTAAATTAAATATGTACCAAAGTTATAATTTTCAAGTGAAGTTTCAAAGAAGTTCTTATCACTTCAAGTGAGGATGGATATGGGTGAGTGGGATTTGCTCACCTTGCCTTGCTCCACTAGAGAGAAAAACTTGTTCACTTCGTTGTTGAAGGCTGTGATCTTGATTTCTCCCTGTTGACGAGCATATTTCCATTAAACAACATTTCGTTTCACGGATAAAACCAAAAACAGCCATGTGTGACATATGTTGACATACATGCACATGAACAGATATTCAGGCATCTTTACTCCTCTACTCACACTTTCATCCAATATCTCAAAGGAGAAGAGCTTGCCCTCTCCTCTAGAGTTACTCCATGTGCGGATACTGGATTTGTTGGTGACTCGGGCTTTGATAGTCCAACTAAGGATTTACACAGAGTAGAAAATTGTAATAATGAATCAGTGCTCACAGCGTCAACAAAAACACAACATGCTTAAATGATTGGGGGGGTGAGGGTGGAAGGGGGTGTGGGGGGGGGGGAATATCTTAATTAAAACTGACCTTAAAAAAGCAGATAACATTTGGGAAACCAGCAAGCATAAGTCTGATTTTTTAATTATCCAACCAAAAAACACAGCCCAGCATTTCCAACTCTTTTCCAATAACAGTACCGAGCAACACTAGCTTCAAAAGTTGCTAAATCTAGTGAGAAAGTTGCAGAACACTGACGCCAAGTAGGAAACTGTGACAGTCCATCCCTTCGGGACAAGCAACTCCCCCAAAATTAACATTATACATGTAAAAATACCATGTTTTGAAAGAAATGTTTAGACAGGCCTATTACAGTCTTTACAACTAATTTACTGAAATAGGAAACAGGCCTAGTGGGCATGTTAACAAATTATGTTTTCATTTTCCATCAAAAGATTAATTTTATGTGAATGCACACAGAGCACTTAACATAAATCATTTGTTAAAACAAATGCTGACAAAAGCTTTCTTTGATCAACACATAAAAACTTAACTATGACAGTTGCAGTCTAAAGGTCAGCACATACAATAAAGAATGCTGCAGAGACACTTGCTTTTTTGTTAATGAGCACCCAACTCCGCTCACATCAGTCACCATCGTGAAACACAACTGTGCAAAAGAACAATTCCCGAGGAAATTGTTTGAGTGTCTTTTTAAAGTTCCAGGAGAGAGAAAAAAGTATCCAGCAACTTTCTTTTCAAAGAGTGAACTCAGTGTTGTACATCTGCCAACTCCTGGTTGCTTTAAAAATGTGCTTCTTGTTCTGTTTTTAACAACAGCCAGCCAAGCTCGACAGTTTATGCAGCAGTGAGCTTTTTGACTGCGTTGATAATTGTGCAGTGGAGGATATTCATACCATAACTTTGCCTGCAATTAAATCCCCTATCATGAGAGCAGCTGCTGGCCCAGAGTGAACCCCATTCCCTGCTCAGTATGGATAAGAATGCTATACCAAGGTTTATGGCAGCCAAAAGCCAATTATAGTCTGCTCTAGATGCTATTACTTAACACCAGCAGAATGGGATGAGAGAGCTATGCAAACAGCCATAAAAGACCATGTGAACATGCACGGCATCCCTATATAATCCACTGTGCAAAACACTTTGTGTCACACACAACCGCACTTTTCATTCCACGCAAACATATGTGGAAGAACCACAGCTGCTGAAGTCATCTCTTTTACTCACTGTAGGTACTCCCCAACTTCCAAGTTAGAACAGTCATCAGTTTATTACAACACCTAGAGGCACAGTTATCTTTACAGCTTGCAATTTCAAACAGGCTACGTTATCAGAGCCCATACATGGAGGGAGAGTTGACAGGGTACTTTTACGCCGATCTGAAGAACCACATCTTGCTATACTGTGCTCTTGTCTTTTTGTAGCCAACTTTAAAAAGGTCAGAGACTTAAGCCAAACGAAACGATAAGAGGAGAAGAAAAAAAAACAGCAGTAAAATTGAACCCTGGAGGGCCAAATAACAGAATCCAAGCGTCAGCAGCAGACCTTAAAGACCCTGCAGTACCTGCCTTGAAAGTGTCTGTTTCTGAAGCAAGATCGGTCATTTCATTTCTATGCAGATTGGCTGACTAACATGCCCCTGCATACATGCACAAGCACGTACCCACACACATCTCCAAACATGCCCTTAAGTACTACCAAGAAAAGGCAGCAAACAGGCAAGTAGAGTCATAGCATGAGAGGAAATAGCTCAGCTGATGAACGAGCAGAAGAGGAAAGGCTTACATTTTAAAAGGAAATACATTAGCCACCTCAGAAGTGAAGACATGTTTAAAGAATTGTACATATACCATACATGTTTGTGAAAGCAGACACATGCACAGATACACCTAAACTTACTTGCTTTGGTAGGGGTTTAGGCTTGCAATAGGAAACACTTTTGATGAAGAACCTGGAGAAGTGCTGGTAGCCTTCATGGGAGACGCCTTCATGGGAGACGCCTTCATGGGAGACGCCTTCATGGAAGACGCCTTCATGGGAGACGCCTTCATGGAAGACGCCTTCATGGAAGACGCCTTCATGGGAGACGCCTTCATGGGAGACGCCTTCATGGGAGACGCCTTCATGGGAGACGCCTTCATGGGAGACGCCTTCATGGGAGACGCCTTCATGGGAGACGTTCCAACAAAACCTTTTTCATGGCCTCGGGAAGGAGAAAGGGCTGCAGGGAAACAAGGTGAGATACTTACTGTATAAGATTACTTCAAATTTACAAGTTTGCAAATTAATAGTATTAAAATATTAGTACATTTATCGAAACAAAATTCTGTATTAATGCCAAACTTGAATGTCTCCAGGTTTGATTTTAACTGACTAACTTATCTGCCTGAGTCCAACGCCATTTTAAGTTGTGTTGCCATGACAACAACTTTTTGTTGATGTTTTAAGAGTGGTGCGAGTTCACAGAGAAAGTTAAAAAAAAGCTGATTAAATAAACGCAAAAGAGAGAGGTCATTGATTGAACGACACAGATGTCAGGGTTGTTCTCCCATATAGACCCGCCATCTTTTTTGGGACTAAAATGTTTTAGATTGCATCTAAGGATGGAAGATTAACAATGTATTGAAAATAAGTGGCCACTGTAGCTAAACGTAACATAACATACACAATCGAGGAAGGCTCGAGAAGCGTAGAGAGGATGGACTGCGATTCGCCAACAAAGACGGAGGGAAAAAGAAGTAGTTTGAGAGTCTCAACGCAGCATCTATTAGCATGACAGAGATAAATAATATATTTTTTCCAAACATCTGAGCAGAGCGCTGTTTGGATTTCAAAGCAATTGGTACTTTTAATCAATTTAGAACAGTCTTGTTAGCAGCTTTAATGTTGCCTGTAGTGGTCTCTATCTATTTGCCATTGTCAACAGCTTGACAATGGGTGTTAGTACCGTCCATGGCGCTGATCGGCTAATTGTTGGATCAACCCCGTGGCACATGTAGGCCTGATCACTTTTTTTATTTTTTAAATGGATAAACCGCCGTTTTAATTCATGTCACGATGCCAGACAAATCAGTTAACTTGAGCGCAGTGGAGTTGCCGGACTCAAAGGTCTGGACTCAGGCAAGCCATCGTCACTAATATACCATGAAATGCAACAAATAAAAGAAGACTCCACTGATTAGAAGGGTATTATCAGGGACTATAACATAGTAAGACTCTACAAAGTTGACAGTTCAATCTGAGATTCTGAAACACTTGTGGCGGCTAATGTGGGCTCGAGCCGATGGCCTTAAGCAGAAATAAGGAGCGTATTCATATTTGTTTTTGTAATTGTATTCATTGACTATCGAACTGTGACACGTATTTCCTCAAATCACGTGCAAAGGCTCTCAAGAACAGTAGTTGAAGTGGACAAATTCCTTTGCAGACAATAAGTATCTGATAGAGCACCTATCACTTTGCCAGACTCTACAAACTTAAACACTTTAGAAAATGATTTCAACGATTAAAAAACATTAGTGGTAGTACTGTTACCTGATCATCTAAGCAGCTACCAAAAGGATAAACCGCCCAAAAAAGTGAAACGCTCCCCACAGACCTGTAGAGTTACTCATTTCCCTGTTATCAATTTGTGCCAATTAATAAAACTGTGTTTTTCTTCTTATGAAAGACTAACAATTATTCATTTCATAATGACTGTACTTATGCCTTCCAGTCATAGCAAAAATTAAGATTAGTTATCAGAATATCAATCAAGGACCCAGAGATTATTTTGTAAATACTTAGTATGCCAGTCTTAACCGTATTCATTAACTAACAATTTCCTATTTAGTTTGAGGTTAATAGGTTATTGAGCTCATTTACAAAAGGGTAAAATGGTTCTTTTACAATAGGCAGTAAAGTATATGAAAGTATGTATGAAGGCTTAAGGTTGTTTCCATCAGATGCTTTTAATAATCAAGCATAATATAAGTATCATGGTGTGTAATGAAAAACATGTCTAATCAATCAAACTGATTATTTTTATAACAGTCTGCGGTCCGCATGTGTTAAATGTAATTACTTCATTTATATCATGTCATCTGTCATGGCAAGGTGTGTGCTTTCACCCAATGTTCACATACCAAAAAAAAAACCCACAACTAATTAGAAAAAAAGTAAAGAATAAGTTCCCTTTGTTTAAAAAACAACAACAGATCAGCTTTTACAAATGATAATGCCAGAAAGTTAGGAGTTCGAACCGGCCCACAGAATCACACGGTGTTATTCTCACCTCCCACAATAAAGTTGCATCAGCTCCATCATCAGTGATTCAGGCTAGATATTTAGCTATTGTCAAAAAATAATGTAAGGTATTGCCTCATTTTGGCATGATTGTGTCATATTGAGGAACAGCATTTGAGGGAAGAATTGTCAGGGATAAAATGATGTAATCCCACAGAGACCACTCCCCTGATGTAAACTCCTGTTCTGGAGCACAACAAATACTCACCTCTATGATACCCTCCTTTGCAGGTGTGTGCGTGTGCGTGCATGTGCATGTGTGTCATGAGCACATACCTTGGGGAAATCACAGATTGAACAGCTATTTTCAGGCAAGGAGTAATTAACATCAATATTCATACACACGCAATCCGGATGGAGTGTTTAGAGGGAAAAAGCAAAAGGAGAGAACAAGATTATAGGTGTGGAAATGGGGTGAGGGGGTGGCGTTACTATAGGAAGAGAGAAAATGAGAAATATATAGACAAGAAAAAGGCAATAAATAGAGAAAGTGAGCAAGAAAGCAAGTGTGTAAAACTGTATCCTCACAACTCTTTCCCTCCACTCGTCCCTCTCTCTCATAAACACAAAAGGAAACCTGCAGAGAATGGTTAGTGATGAATAATTAAAACATTTTTAACTGCACTTCAACGAGTGCAGATCTCTTTTTGGAATTTAAATATCATCTGTGAAGCAATTTGAAGGTAGTCTATTTCAAGGGTTGCTGCTGATGAATATTTAAATGAGAACACAGAACTGTCAGTGCCTACTGTGTCACGACCTTTGGCTCCACACCTAAGGAGGAATAGGTACAGTTCATTTCAGAATACTAATATTGCGAGTCACATTTTGATGTTACAATGTCGCTTGTGACTGACAGAGTTTACAAGGAATGCCCAAAACAATAATAAATGCTAACAACATTTTAAATTATTCCTTCAAACTCTGCTGACCGAGGGGAAATGTTCTGACCACATCCTCCCACTCCAATGATGACAGAGGTTAGACTTCACTACAGAGCAGAACGCCTGGAGCCGATAGGGAGTGCTTTCCATTCAGCGAATCACACTTTCTCCCGTCCTCGTTCCCCCATCTTCTAGCCCTTGACCTGGAAAAATATCCAGGGTCATCATCAAAGATATGTCTCGGAGAAGACGAGGAGCGTGGAACCACAGGTGTATCCTATATGGATTTACACCATTGAAATCAGATGCCGTTCAGTGATTGGTGGTCAGCGCTAACCTTTCTCATATTTATCCAGAAAATAATCAGAATCACATACAAATCATAACAAACTGCACTTCTTTGAGTGACTCTTGGCTCATTCATAAAATATTTGTTGTCCTAAAGAGTGTGCAGCTCTTTAGGACAACAACAATTTTGCAGTTTCAGTTGTAGTTAATATTAGTCCTGAATTATCCAGCCTGAGCAGGATAGACTCACTGTACCTGCAGCCTTTCACAGACAAATATAGGATTTTATTGCGCCATATTGTCTGTTTTATTCTTTTAACCACAAACACATTTATTTGTCTATTGATGTTATTTATATCATGCCCTGACGCAGCAATGGATCTGTAATTGCTATTGGAGCAGCCGGCATCAGGCAGTTGAGATGCTGCGTTTCATGAGTAGAAGCCTTTTCTTAAAAATGACCCTGTGAGAGCGAAGATGTCCCGTTTGGCAAATATAATTGCTGTCTTTGCATCGCCGCTAGGAGTAGCTACGATACAAGGAAGAGACTGTTGCTGAAGGACAGTGAAGTCTTCACAGAGGCTTGAACCCAGACACTTAA
Organism: Taurulus bubalis; assembly: GCF_910589615.1. Taxonomy (NCBI): domain Eukaryota; kingdom Metazoa; phylum Chordata; class Actinopteri; order Perciformes; family Cottidae; genus Taurulus; species Taurulus bubalis. The sequence goes on along the minus strand of NC_136590.1, from coordinate 34,505,366 downwards.
ATAAAACAGCTGCCTACCCAGTCATTACATGCCTCACAGCTCAATGGAAACACTTCATGTGTTGCACTTAGCAATCTTGTAAATGTACATGAATGTATCGACTTACTGAAAATGCAATTTACAAAAACATTGAAAAGTAATCATTTAGGAAGAGAAAATACTTTGAGATGTTAAGAATTACGCTTGTTTTGCTATTAAAAAAGAGGAATGCAAGACCATGTCATCAACGGAACAATTGTGTGTGTGTGTGTGTGTGTGTGTGTGTGTGTGTGTGTGTGTGTGTGTGTGTGTGTGTGTGTGTGTGTCACTACGAAGGGATTCAGTCCACAACACAATATTCATGGAGCCATGAACTGGAGGATCCATCGGCCCACACAAGCTCCCTCAGTCACAACACACACACATGCAGAGACACACACATACACCAAGCACTCATTATCCACCCACATGCCTACATCCTCAACCGAGGAGGACTACTGGGTATATTTCTGCCACATAACAAAATCAATGTTGATGCTGAGAGCATTTGGTGGTATAAAACAAGTGAGTGAAACAAAGTCTAAGCTAATAAAAGATGATCCAATAAAACACAGGCTACTTTAGGCATGATACATGGCACCAGCCATTTTGGCAGAAATCCAACCATTATTTAGAGGTCCTATTCTGTTATAAAAAAGTGTTGGTGGTAAAACAGTGAAAGGTGCGAGTTATGGACTCCACCAGCCGCAGTGGCCAGTGGGCAAGATAGTTTGATAGAAGAGTCTGATAGAAGAGCAGGAAATATGATAAAAGTGCAGTGTCATAAGAAAATAACGCACTTGAGTTGACGGAACTGTGTTCTTTCATTAATTTGGAGTTCCATCTAGTTCTGAAGTCACTTAGACTACCTCCTTTGAACACCGAAGAGCTATGAATATCAAAGGAATGAAAACCAGGATTTAATTTCAAGTTCATAGTGCTGGTTAATGTGTGGAAAACTGAACAACAAACACTCTGTTGGTCCAAAAGTATGGCTGCAGAACAGTATTGAGGAAAAAAAAACAGGATTGCAAATTAATTATCAGCACACTTCTCTCAAAAAGTACATGGCTCCCTCTGCTGGATAGATAGGAGATTGTGAAATTATTCAGATTTTCTCTCAAATAGAAAAGGGCCAAAACTTACAATCTAATCAACTCCTAACATTTTCTGTAATTCTCAAACTTTCATTGAATTCTGACCAGTGTTACACACCTGGTAATGAACAATCAAAAAAATGTGTTATATTGAAAACTGAAAAAAGAATGAACTCTGAGAAGCAGAGGGTTGTTAACAAAAAAAGGCAATAATTCATCAGCTAACCATGAAGCTCATATTTTGTTCCAAATTATGTTCAATTTGAAAATCCTAACTTGTTTTTTCTGACTTCATATTATTAGTTATTAATATTTGGTCCTCTATAAACCCTATACTTTAAGAGTTCCTTCTGCATAACTTCAGAATCAATTCTGCAACTTTTAGTCAACAAAACTGTATTCAGCTTGCACAAAGCCCTAATGCTCAGTGCATCTAACTTTGCTAAATGAAGAAATTAGAACTTGTTTATATTAGTGAGGCATTTAATTGCTCTAATCTTCACAGCAAATGAGTACTATAACTCAATATGACATGTAATATCATGAACGGAGAGCTTGAGGGCTTCTGGGTGCATTGTTTTTGCCACGTTTAAAAATGATTTATTCAGACATCTCTGCCTTGCATGCAGTTGCTTGGGAAAACTGTTCGGTAACACCATCAACAGTTCATTTCTGCTACTGGCTTTAAAAAAAAAAAAACACACTATAGGAGATTTTTTACACCTAAATGACTTTCTGTGTCTGTCAGCGTTGTATTGAGTCTGCATCCGCCTCATGCTACTCTCTTGTACATAGAGAACAATGGTTCAGCTGTTGTATATTCTTGCTATATCTAGAATGTCAGTGCAGAAATAAATAAGTGTGTGCAAGTTCCATTCATCCAATTAGTTTGCCGCTGAAAAGTTTCATAAAAACAAGACATACTGCTCCAGTAGGGGAAACTATAATGTACCACCACATCACTACGAAATATGATACAGCTCAAAGCTAAATCACATTTGTCTTAAAATGCTGCTGAGCCTGAGAAGTAAACAACTCGAAAAGCTACAACTGCCATATAAGTGACTGTTAAACAAGGATCAACAAGAAATAGCATCTCAGAGATTCTGTTGGATTTGTCTTGGCTGACAAAACTGCTTCAAGGTATCAGAAATAAAAAAGGCAGGTATGTCATTTTCATGACATTGATAGTTGACAAAAATGTGACAGCATTTATGATTAATGACAGACGACAAGATCATTATTCAAGCATGAAATCACATACAAAATATTTGATGTGACACTCACTGCTGTTGTTCTTATAGGAGGGTCCAGGTACTGCATCAGATGGAGGGGATGCTGGGACAGAAGAACGTGATGCAGACTCCTGTGGGGATGATGTCTTACCTGCAATGGAACAAACACCATAAGAGACCTGCAGAAACTGTTGATTACTGTTACTAATGCATGTGCCATTTAAAAGAATAATACCAGTTGGATTATATGAAGTGGGATTTCCAATCTTCCCTCCAGTTTCCTCGGCCGATTGCAATATCTCCATATCAAGCACAATCACCACGTGCCTGGAAGAAGGTTACAATAATGCCAAAAGGAATTACATGCAACAAACAAATAAAGAGAAAGTAGCAGCAAGTAAAGACATGTAAATATAAAAACACATACCTGCCATCTGACAACGTGTTGTTGATGGTCTTCTTCACCATGCACACACAGTTAGGGACCAGGAGGTTCTCTTCTGCCAGATTGTTTAACTGTGTGGCCAACAGAAAGGCTACGTACACAAACACAGACAAATGTACAGCTAAAAACACGTATCCATCATTGGTACTGTATTATCTCCAGAGGTGATAATTTGCTTCGCCCGACTTTTATGCTTTGTAAATTATGATATTACCCTTGTTGAATTTAACACATTTGTCTGTCAACTTGCTGCAAAAAGGCCAAACCCACAGTCTGCAAAATACTCACAAGACAAAGAGCGCCGACCATCACTCATCATGAGCCGGAACCTGGGTGGACCAGAACCAATGGGACACCGACGGATGTTCTGACAAACCGGAAGGAAGGATTTCATAAGTAAAACACTCATCAAGCCTGATACTGGACATTAAACAGTTCCATGAGGATTTATTAAATCATACTGCCCTGTCTAAGTAACAATAATCACAGCAACATAAATGATACAAATAATCTTCATATAATCAGTAGCAGTAATGACTTCATGAACTTCTTCAATGATGAAGATTGAATGAAGATTCTAACTATTAGACGCAAGATTAATAATCTCCTGCCCTCAACCAGTACCGATCAATCCTCAAATAGAGTAGCCTTAGAAACAGTTGTAAATCGTGATATATATTTAGATGGCTTTTCTCCCATCGACCTTGACCAATTGTCTTCACTGGTTTCTACTTCTAAACCTTCAACCTGTCTCTTAGACCCCATTCCGACGAGGCTGCTTAAAGAAGTTTTACCTTTAATTAGCACCTCTCTACTAGATATTATCAATGTGTCTTTACCAACGGGTCATGTACCACAGTCCTTTAAAGTGGCTGTAATTAAAACTTTTCTTAAGAAGCCCACTCTTGATCCAGAGGTGATGACTAACTACAGACCTATCTCTAACCTTCCCTTCCTCTCTAAGATGCTTAAGAAAGAAGTCGTCCGGATTTAGAAAACACCACAGCACAGAGCCAGTACTGGTGAAAAATAATAATGACCTCCTAATTGCATCAGATAAAGGACTTGTCTCTGTACTTGTCTTGTTAGACCTTAGTGCTGTGTTCGACACCATTGACCATGACATCCTATTACAGAGACTAGACCAGTCAATTGGTATTAAAGGTACCGCATTAAGCTGGTTTAAGTCCTATTCATCAGATCGATCTCAGTTTGTATATGCACATCCTGTCTCAAAGCGATGCAGAAAAACGAGTTCACACATTTGTCACTTCTAGACTAGACTACAGCAATTCCTTATTATCAGGCTGCTCTAATAAATCTCTTAAACCTCTCCAGTTGATCCAGAATGCTGCAGCTCGTGTACTAACAAAAATAAGGCAGAAGCTTCAGTTATCAAGCTCCTCTTCTCTGTTACCAGCTTCCACTTTTCACCTCATTTAAGAGTAGACTTTCGACTTTTCTCTTTGATAGCGCTTATAGTTATAGGGGCTGGCTCAGGTTTGCCCTGGTCCAGCCGCTAGATATGCTGCTATAGGCCTAGACTGCTGGGGGACATCTTAGGAAACACTGAGCTCCTCTCTGCTCTTCTCTTTCTCCTTCTGGAAAAAAAACATGTTCTTCAATGCACATTACTAACTCTACTTCTTTCCTGGGGTCTTTGTGCTTACTCCCCTCACAGGTTCCCATGGATCGTGGCTGTGTCTGCAGCCGTTCCTGCCTCCTGGGCCCTGCTGATGCCCTTCTCTCTATCACCTTCTGTTTACATGGATCGTGGCTATATGGAACGCGGTTCTGCCTGACACCTCCTGCTATTATCATTATTATTATGAGTTGCATTGCTATTAGTATTGCCAACACAATTACTGCTTCCATTACCATTATTGTTCTATTACGTCCACTGTTGCTGCTATTTTTAGTAGCTGTAACTGTTTCATCATGCCTACTACTCATTATCTGAATAATTTCTGTCATGTGTATTGACTAACTCTGTTACGTTGTTCATTCTGTACACATGACATCTATTGCACTTCTGTCTATCCGGGGAGAGGGATCCTCCTCTGTTGCTCCTCTGTTTTTCCTGATCCGATGCAAGGTCCCGGGACAGAGGATGTCGTATGTGTACAGATTGTAAAGCCCTCTGAGGCAAATTTGTAATTGTGGGCTATGCAAAATAAACTGAATTTAATCACCTCTTTATATTTGACAACACAGAGAAACACAGAAACAGCATGAGACAACGGTTACAGTAGAGGGTATGGGTGTTAACAGTCATCTGAGAGAAGCTCAGAGGGCTTTGCTGCAGCATTAGGAGTTCCATAGATGAAGACAATACATAATTGGTTATTTTTGGATATTGATTAACAATTGTTTTGCTTCGCAAATTGGATTGGATGGTCAAGTGGACTCTTTTTACTTACCAGCAGCTGCAGCACGAGATTGTTGTCCGTTTGTGAGCCGTTGAACAGCGCCTAGACAATAACACACATGGACGTGTTAGTGTCTACCACCTGGCCCCATCCTGTCCCATCACATTACCCTGCTACTAATGCAAAGTTACAGTCCAACATTAATTGGAGATTCATGAAGTGCTAATTGTTTTGTACCACCCCAAGCAGCTGAAGTAAAGCAGCGGTGGACAAACAGAACGGGACTCGATCAGACCGCCCTGGTGTTGTTGTTTTGATTCATGTCTCTGGACCCCTACACGTGTGGCACGAAATGCCCAAAGGGTAACTAAGATGTCAGTCCAACCACCAAACGCATGCATTGTTCTGCGTCAATATTTTAATAAATGCGACCTGCATTAATGTCATCCCATTAACTCAGAAACGCAATGTGGTCGGTTAACGCTGAGCTAAGCTCATTGGCTAGCATTGCTAACAGCTGCAGCTTCGCAGCTAACATACATTGGTAAATACTAGAGGCTGGTATTTCAAGTACAGATTAGAAGCAACGTTTATTTTCAGCTGTATACATTGCTATGCTTACTTCAACTGCTCCCTCTGTGAGTTTTACATTCATGACCCCCGGTAAAGTAGTTATCCAAGCAAGCAGACTTTGGCTTGTTTGTGTGCGTAAACAAGTTAAAGGTATGGAACTTATCGCGAGAGGAAACGATACTTTGGGGAACGACTTCAATACCGGATATGGCATATTCCCGCCTTCAAAATAAAAGAGTAAATAAGCGCGGCAGACATGGTGGCCAGTTTCTTCATGTAAAATTGTCAACGTAATTTAAATTACCACCCCCAAGGTACATTTTATTTTGGACAAAACACTCGGAGGTATATTTTGGTGAGAAACATCCCTTTTCAGCCACGCCACCTTGACAGTCGGGCTCCGCGTGCTCCGCAGAAGTGCAAGGGACTCAAAACAAACCCTGACCTGTCCCCCGGTACTTATGTGGTTTACGTGTAGTTCATGATGGATCTTCCGTGCGTTCAGTGGCAGGATCACGTTGCGCAGAAATGGATCGGACTCGACCCCGAGCTGAAGGAAAAGTTAACAGCCCAGCTTGAAATAGACGAGCTTTTCAAATGTGCCCTAACTCTGACAACGTGAGTAGCTAACGTTAGCTTACTTCTCTAGTTTGTTGCAAATTAATTTGCAGTTTATATCTGATAAATATGAGAAAATGTGTACAATTTTAAAAAGGCATGCACTTTGTGAACATTAGTTTGCATAACTTAACTATGAATAAACAATTAAAAGTAAACCCATGCTTTCCTGCTGCTGGAGAAGATGTTGAACATAAAAGCATTACTTCAGTTGTGGATCATAGAGACAGTTTATCTGTAATTTGTCTCCATTTCTGTTTCATAGCCAAGAGGATCTGGACTTGGTGAAGTCGATCTCCTCAGGATACTCTGTACAGAAGGATGCAGAGCTAGCAGCCAAATGCAGGGAGAGGGGCAACTCTAGCTTCAAGACCAGAGACTACACTGCAGCCGCTCTGCACTATTCACAGGTGAAGTGAACATATTATTCTATTGCTCCACAGGGAAATATAAACTACAATGAAGCATTATCATGAGAAAGGCCACTATTCCATTCCATTATATTATGGCTTTAACTATAATAGAATGTAAAAATCCCTGTAAACTGGTTGAAAATCAGATGTACTGTCAATATATAATGCATATATACATTCAGTCTTTGTATATTATACAGAATAATATTGTATTGTAATGATTGACTGATTAAAACACACACATATATATATATATATATATATATATATATATATATATGTATATATATATATATATATATATATATATATATATTAGTTTATAATTTGAGAACAGTAGTGTAAAATATGTTTTGTTTGTTTATATAGCAGTATGCCTTAAAGTCCTAAGTAATATGCATTAACAACCAGCTTCTCTGCGTCCTGCAATGACAGGGCATATGTTTTGCACATCAAGGTTCGGAGCAGCTGTCTCTGTGCTATGCCAACCGCTCTGCTGCACTCTACCATCTGCAGCACTGCCAGGTAAGATGGCGCCATCTTCAAAATCATCTTTCATAATGAGAAAGTGCTGTACTTGTGGTGTCATTAACACCTGCTTCTTATTTGTTGACTTAAAACGGGCCTGTAGACATCTAACAGATTGTGTCAATTGATTGACGTGTGATCAATTTCAACATAACTTGTTTGCAGGAAGTCAACACAAATGACAGTTGGTTTGCAAGAGCACATACATTAGTGATATCATATCATATTTAACCATCCTGGTAAAATATGATTGGAGGACAGACATTTAGTTTTGACCTCGGTCTGTGTGTGGTCAGGATGCAGCTCCTCACCCACAGGACATGCAGTATGTTTCACTATAATTTAGCCTGTTTTCACTGCATCCACTTTTTCCAGGAACCCATGAAAAATCATTAAGATATTATCATAGATGTCCAGGTTCTTCTGAAACCATGCACTCATCTTCTATAATACCTAGTTTAAATTAAGCCTTTTCGGCCTCATGATTGGCTAATTGATTCAACTTTGTTTCACCAATTCATTTCTTTGTCTCTAATAAAGCAAGTTGGACACATTTCAGTTTTAATCCGTTGAGTCATTTAGCCCCACGCAAGAAGTATCAACAGCACATAAAAGTCTCTGGAATGTTTCCGGATAATGATCTATTCAGTGGCCCTTTGAAGTTTAAATACACCTGTAATAAAGCTCCTGCCATTACTTCTGTAACAATGACGACTCCTTAGTACTACTGAGTGTCCCACGGAAATTGCTTCATCATCTCTTTCTCAGCCTTGTAAGGTCGGCATCTCTGTTTGAGGTTTTGATTTGTCTGAAAGCAAAAATGTTCACTTAAATGATTAAATCGTAAGTTATCTTCATTTTACTCACAATCTTAGATTTTCTACTGACTACACTCTATTCTCTTCTTCTCTCAGGAATCCCTTAATGACATTGACAAAGCTCTAAAGAATGACTACCCCTCTCATCTTTTACACAAACTAGAGGACCGTCGCACACAATGCCTCAAGCACCTCTCTGTAGGTCAAAAGGCAAAAGAGGATCAACCCAATCCTCCCTCACACAATCGCAAAGCTCCAGACAGAGTAGAAGGGGCATCTGCTGGACTTCTCAAATTTGGGATTTGTCCTCAAACTGCTGTTGGCTTCAGCTCGGAGAAAGGTCGACACCTTGTGGCTGCAGAGACGATAGCAGCTGGAGAGGTGATCCTTCATGACAGGCCGTACAGCTGTGTCCTCATACCGGGGATGGAGGAAGTAAAAGGGAAGGGAGGAAGGCAGGACGCAGAGAGGGGAGTGTTGTTTGGACTGGAGCACAGGCGCTGTCACAGGTGTTTGACTGAAACACTGTGTCCCGTGCCGTGTGATGGTTGTAGCTACAGCCGGTACTGTTCAACTTCCTGCCAGCTAGATGCCTGGGAGGAACACCACTGCTGGGAGTGTCCACTGGGAGCAGATCTGAAGATGATGGGTGTGATGTCACAGCTCGCTCTGAGGGTAACGCTAAAGGCGGGGTTAAAAGGCATCCAGATGGCCAGGGATCCAATCAGAGATGAGCACACAGAATCAGAGCCAAGTGGTCCAAAGGGAGAGTCCATTGATTCCTCTCCACGTCACTCAAATCAAACCAATCCTTGTACTTCATACTACGGTGACTCTTACCCGAGCGTGTTTCACTTGCGGCATCACCTGAATCGTCATAGCCCTGACTTGCGTTTCCAGTGTGCGGTTACCATAGCAACACTCTTCCTAAAGCTCAGCAAAGCAGGACCCCCACCTGCCTCTTCGGACCTTGGTCGACACTTATGGGCAGACAGCCAATCACCAGACAAGGAGGAAGGTATCGCAGATTGGAGCTCGAACCTGTGGCTGCTGGGAAGTGCAGTTCTGAGGCACGTGCTGCAGCTGAGGTGTAACGCCCAGGCAATCCTCATGCTGCAAGATACAGGTTACTAAATTCACATGTTATTACTTTGCTTCAAATTGAGTTTCGTCACAATGAAAAATCATAACTAGAGTATGTCTCAATTATCAGAAACATGAAAGCAGTTTGTTCCAGAGATGCACCGATCTGTTAATACCTGGGCGTTGGGTGTCAGTGTCTAATTAATATGCCTCACTGTGTGGAAGTGACTGGGCTCATTCATTTATTTGTAAGGCAACATTACGCTTTGTAAAACTACATTTAACAAATAACTACATAGATATAAATGTATTAAATTATTATTTATCAAATAATACATTGTACACAAACACAATTCTAGTAAAAACATTTGAATGAAACAAAAACATTTTCATGAATTGTACTTCCTTATTTAATGTATATAGTATATACCTATTTAATTAATTGAGCCCATTGTCACCGTCCCAATCCATCTTTTTGAGTCAGTTCGATACTGACTCAAAAAGATGGTCCAAATTCAGATGTATCCAGTTTATTTTTATCACAGAAGAAAAAGAAAAAAAGTGAATTTGGGGCATTTTGCTTACAAATGTCAATTAACTGTACTTTTCGATTGATTGATTCAGTTCTAATGGTACAATCCACTATAGACAGTTTCTCAGCAACAGCTTGGGTCCATGTTCACTTCCTGTCATTCACATACACTGCAAAAGGAAATAAACTGGAACACATTTGTAATGTTTATGTTTACTACTGTCGAATGGTCCTTTTCAAATTTGACAACATAAAAGTTATGAATGGGTCCCTTTTGTATTTCCTGTTGCCATGTTTGTTAAGGCAAAAGGCTGATGGGAAGCAAACAATAAAAAGGTCTATTGAAGAATTCCATCTTTTCCAATAATTTAATGTTAAGCTTTAAATGTTCTTGAGTTGCACAACAACTTCCAGTTTCTGTTTCTTGCATCTCACAGGAGCAGCAAACTCACCAGTGCAGTCCAGCAGGGAAATCCGCATTGCTACGGCAATATTCCCAACTCTCAGTCTTTTGAATCACTCCTGCTGTCCCAACACCAGTCTGGTGTTCAGTACTGGAACCAGTCTGTCTGCAGACTTCAGTGAGAGTGTGACTGAGTACAGAAGCACAGCCCGCGGAGTCACTGTGACTATCAGAGCATCTAAAGTTATCACTCCTGGACAAGAGATCCTACACTGCTATGGTAAGAAAATGTTTAAGTTTACCAAGTCCTATGAGTGCAAAAAGGATTATTAGGGTGCTGATATATTTCTGGTTTTCGTTTCTAAACCTTGTAGTATTGACCAATCACGTTTCAGCAGGCTTTAGTTGAATGCAGGTTAACAGTCCATGTGGAGAGCAAACACATTGGCCAAAATGCAATCTTAGAACCCACCGGCTATCACCTGACAATGATTTTGCTCTTTTTGTGTGTGAAATTGGCTTGTAATCTGGCTACTTGTGAAACAATCTGATCGTACACGTTGTCTCTCAACTCCAGTCTCGCATCTCAAGTTGCAAATTGAAGAGTAAACAACCAGCAGGGCACAGAAATCTAAGTTTTTTTCCATCTTTGACATCTGCTGGCTACACTATAACCTGAGAAATATAGCCTCTTGTCGCCAGATGCTTATCCGCTTTCTGAATGATAGCCGATGGGTTCCGGGATTGGGTTCAAATGACAAAATCAGGTCAGCCAGACCTGATGCAGCACTTCCAGACATCACTCTCCACTGAAAGGAGTGTGTCATTGCTTCCAGCAGTATTGTTCTGTTACTTTTCTTCTGTGACTTATTACCTGTGGCCTTATGTCTCCCCCCCCCCCCCCCCCCCCCCAGGTCCTCACAGCAGTCGGATGGAAACCCAAGAACGGCAGCGTCTCCTGCAGGAACAGTACTATTTCCTGTGTCAGTGTGAGGCCTGCACCCTGCAGCAGGAGGAGGGTTCTGAGGGCAGACAGCAGTGGTCGGGTGTTGGACTCCTGTGTGGCAAGTGCAAAGGATCTCTCAAAGTAGGCGTTCATTAGTGTTTTTGTGGATATTTTTTCTTACAATCATACATAATTAATTGTACAACTTGATTGATGAACTCCTCTTTCCAGATGAATCTTGCTTTTGTTCCATCTTGATCTTTATATGATTTTCAGAAAAGCAGCGAGGACGGAGGAAAAGGATTGATATGTTTGCAATCATCCTGTGCTCATCGTGTGTCTTTATCTGAAGTGAGCCACCGTCTGCAGGAGATCAAGGTTGACCTGGAGAAGGCTGTGGACCTCATGGAACGAGAGAGGCCAGGTGGTTGTGAAAAACTACATTCAAATGCTGCTACAGAATGCAGATTCAGTAATGTATTATTTCCATTAGTTCAGAATATCTTTGTAACATCCGCTCCTCCCTCCCTCAGATGAGGCTCTGAGACTCTTAAGAAGCACCCAGAGTCAGCCTGGACTGATCCTTGCAGAGACACACCCAGTACAGGGCGAGCTGGCAGATGCAACAGCCAGAGCATATGCTACAATGGGTGAGAATGATAATGCATGAGCTTTGTGATACACCCCTACTGTTTCATGTGGATAAGGCACACTTTCACGATTAATGGACATCTCTACCAATTGATTGAGCATGTTAACGGTAACTTCCAGGAAGGTTGCCGCTTGTAAAGGTCTGGCTCTAAAAACCCAGTGCACTTTGGGGATTCTATTAGGTTTGACATACTTCAATGGAGTGCTTCAGATGGCTCACTCTTTTGAGTGATACATTTTTCAACAAGATATCACGACTCAAACGCTCTAGCACACAGCAGAGAAACTTACTAAAGGGTTCAGGATCAACAGATTAACGTTTCATACAACGGTTTCAGTGACAGTGTTTTTGTTCAATAACAGGCACATGCTGTAGCACACATATACAACTATTTCAATCTACATCATTAACATTGAGTGACTTTCAGCAGACGTTTTAAAATGTAAACATGATTGCCGTGATTTTCTTACTGCTGTTTTCTGCGGTTCCTGCAGGTGACTGGAGTAATGCAGCCTCCCATCTGGAGAGAAGTGCTGTAGCTATTGGCTCCCAGTACGGAGAAGACAGTATTGAATTGGGTCGACAACTCTTCAAATTAGCTCAGCTACACTTCAATGGGTGAGTGAGTTGTACAGGGAAAATGTTCAGGGCATGCTCTCTTCAGTGTCTGATGCGCAGTGAAACTGTCCGACTATTGTATTATGTTGACTGGCATTATTTGAAGAGATAACAACAGGTCTGTGTCTCTCTCCTCTCTTTCTCACAGTGGTGCCAGAGGCCCGGCCCTCTCTGTCATCCCCAAGGTCAGACAACTCCTCTGTCTTCACGGGGGCCCTCTTTGTCACGAACTACAAGAGCTGCAAGCTATGGAGGACTGTCTACAGGGGTAGTCTTACATATGCTTTTTAACTCAAAGTGATACAAATATATGCAAATGCTTCTGGTTGCGGACACTGATTATATGACTGTTTATAAGCACTTGTGCGAGTGTGTGTATATACAGGTACTATTATAATGATATACTAATTTAGTCAGCAGAAAATTATACTGTTTCAGAAGTGACTTTCAAGTCTGCACAGCCACCAACTGAGCACAGGTATACATGCAGTTTATTGTGGCTCTCTGACCTCTTGGTGTCTGAATGTATCCATCAATAATTTCAATTTCATGCTTCAGTGGTAGTCTTGCAATGTGAGGCAACGTATCCACCAGGTACGTCAATGTACTTCTCTGAATTAAACTGAAGTAAATGAGAGATGTTTGTGGTTGTGGGCATTTTGTTTGAATCCAGTCAAAGATCAGGCATGGTTTACACTTAAGCAACTAAATCAATCTATAAAATCTGCAAATACCCTCAGCCACATGGTAGTCCTCTGACCTTTAGGTGGCAGCAGTTATCCACCGACAAATTCAATTTCATGCTTCGGTGACCAGAAAGCAAAATGTGGCTCTGACCTTTACACCTTCAACATAAAAGTTTTTATGACTATTAATTTTAAGTCTTTATTATCTTTGACTTTTGGTCCTCTCTCCACTTGTAATCAATTAGTAGCCTTCTATGTAGCTGGTGGATGTAACTGGAGATGAGTGAAAGCTCCCGTTGAGACAATAAAATCTCGATCACAGCTGGACCTCCGGAAGCCGCTGCCACTTAGACATCAACAATATCTGGAGGGCAGCCAATTTGACAATGTAGTAGAAAGTCAAGGTCGAGAAGACAAGAGAAAAAACTCAGGGGAGAGGCAGCTGGTGAAATCAGCTGAGGAGTGTTGTAAAAAGAGCGGCCTCATGCTAAATATTGTAGAGACAAAGTTCGCCACAGGTTTTGGACCAAAACAAGTAAAGCCATTCCTGAGGTGCTGGGACAAAATTTGAGGCAGAAGAATAAAACCAAATTACAGGGATTATTTCAGTCGGACTTCACTCTTGTCATTCTTTGTTGAAACCCAAGACAATCAGAGAAGACTGAGAAAACGGTTGCATGAAACATTAGAAAACAGTGAAACATTCACGTCACAATATCCTATAGCCCAAGGTGACATCAATAATATAATAATAATAATTTTGAGTGACTCAACAGTTCAAAACTCCAAAATATTTATTTTACTATAACGTAAGACACATTTTAGAACATGGAACCATCAACTGTTTTTGCTTTTAAAATTAAATGATTATCAAAATAGTATAGCAATTAAAAATTGGATAGTAATTAATTTTCTTTTGAGTAATTAATCAAGTAAACAGTCCAACTGTAACTCAGATTAGCCTAAAGGATGACACTACCCTCTTCAGAGCACATACGATACTAAAAACATACTGTATATTCTAACAATCTGTGGCTCAAATAAAAACCTTTTTCTTCAAAATCTATTTTATATGACAAGACTTTTATTTTTTATTAATATCCTACTTTTATTTGTGTATATTCAAACAAGCTGGCTTGAGTGAATATTCAACCACTTGTTAAAGGTTCAACCACTTCGTGGTATTTGTTTACTTTTTTTGCCAAACAGGACTATACAAACAGACAAAACATACTTTAGGATGCTGTACTACAGTATTACGTCAAAACAGCTTCAAGTTATATTCTATTCATACGATCTTTCGCTAAAATATTTACTGAATCATGCTGCTGTACAGTCTGTTGCCACTCAACAATTACATTTAAAATTTGAATGAAACTGATATTGCAATTCCACTCTTCGCTCAAGTCCCTCTAGTCCTATCTAGAGTATGTCCTTTTTTGTACAGTTTGTCCTCGAAGGAGCTACAACATGACATGATGTCAGATAATGTCTTCTTACAGTGGGCACTGATGCGGAGTAAAATCTGCAGAGGTAAAGCCAAAGATAGCATTGCTTACATTGAGATAAAGCTATTAATATGAGATTGCTAATGTAGCTGAATATCCCTTAATGTAGAGCAAGTAATAACATAGTTGGCATAGCAATCCTAGAGATAATAAACCTACAGTATTTGAATGTTAAAGGGTTGAAGGAAAAGTGCCCCCAAAGCAAATTCTTTACATCTCAAGATTTTAAATCACAAAGAAAACTATTCATGTTTTCTGAGTTTTGTTTGTTGGTTTGTTGGTTTGCGTGCGCCTCTGCTTTTGCAAGCGTCTCTATCAGCCAGCAGCTTAGGGAGAAAATGTGAGGTCAGGTTCTCAAGGAGAAACACTAGCAAACTAAATGTTAAGAAGAAGGGAGGGAAAAGGAGCCGAGGAAACAGTAAGGAGCCGAGTAAGCCTGCAGACATCTCGTTGCTGCTGCAGTATCAGATCACAGGTTCTGTATTTAACTGCCCAGAGCCATTTGGGGCCATTTCCAGTGGCTGTGATCTTGGTCTTATCAGATGTCTTGCTATACATAATGCAATCAAAATTGGCCAGACCACAAACAAAAAGCTGTCACGTGTGTATTTTGTAACAAGGCCTGCGTCAATATCTGTAACTCAGACCGACAGAGTTACTAACAACTGAGTTGACCTGACTCATCTTGTCTTCTGTAAACCGCTGGACATCAAAATTACAACCAATCCTGCATGAATTATACACACAGCTGCTAGCCATAACTCTGAACTTCAGTCTGAAGGTGTGGCTAGAATGGTAAAGTGAAAGAAAGGTTCTCACCTGTCACACATTTGAAGTATTTGGTAATACCAGCGGGTCTTTCAGGATAAAATCATCAGAATAATCACCAGCTGCTTCTATTGCAACATGAAAACCATCTTCTACTTGACAGAGAATAGCCTGTATGTTGTTTACTTCTGATGTTAAATAATGTATGGCATTACTATTTGATATAATAATGATAATGGCGCGAGATGAAAAGTCAGGCTCCCCAAAGTCAACAAAGACCACAAAAGTCTGCTCCAAATTGGATGATGGTTGTCGAGACATTTCACTTTGAGCCACAAATGTCAACCTGTTGGAGGTGCTGGAAGAAAAGTTAAGGGGATCACCAAAGGATTCATCCTTTGGGGACCATGACAGTAGAGTATGTACAAAATGTATAGTCAATCCGATGAATAGCTGTTGATACATTTCAGTTTGGACCAAAGTGGTGGACTGATCCATAGAAGAATGGTCAAAATTTTGGTCCTCAACAATGGATTCTACAATTCCGACAATGCAACAATGCCCCAGACCCTCAGTAGACATTATACAACTGTCTGCACGTACTGCTCATGTGTACTGATCTTGATGTGTAAAATTGCCCCTTTGTTTTCCTTTTGGTTTGTATTTCTAAATTGCCTTTTCTGAGTTGCTTGCTAGCTTAGTTATGCAGGCATTACTGTCGGTGTATCTGATCAACAGAAGAGCAGATGCCCTTCTCCATAAATTTGCACTTTCAATTCTCCCATGAAGACCCCTTTGGAGGGTCTCATGTTTACCTTTTTCAGACAAAATATCCTCTCTTGCCTTTTTCCCATCCTGATAGTTACATGAGGCCCTCACTTCCTCTCTGAGAGCTCCGACCCCCTCAAGCTCTCCAATGTCTGCATCTGCCTTTAAGTGGATTTTCTCCTTTAGTCAGTCTCCTCGTTCTTTCAGTCCCTCTTTCCACAGTGGAAGACATCTGATACATGATGCAGACGATGGTAATGTGGCTGGTGCTCATGTAAAAATAAAATTCCCATCAATGTCTCACACAGGCAAGGTTATTGCCATCTATTATGGAAATGGCTGACAGTAACTAATAGTCCCTCAAAACTGAATGTTAAAATACAATTGTGTATTTAAAACAGTTTGGAAAGACTCAACCATTCTTGATTTGTGTTGCAGCAAAAATAGAAACCTTCATTAGTTTGTACTTGCTTTTGCAGGCTACAATGTCAACATTCAATTCCTTATTAGAAAGAGAGACAGAGGGATTGTGGGTTGAATAAGAATCACAATACAAGTGTTTGAGGGCTGGTGTAATTTCATCTGCAGAGAAAGGCTTGATGAGAGGCGTGGTCAGTACTGGACAAGGTGAGGCAGACCCACCGGCAATCACTCCTAAAACAGTCTGTCCACTTTGCTGGAACACGGCCACACACACCTATGACTAAGCAGCCCGAACCATACAAGGTTAGGGTTTGAATGGCATTACAATCTTCTGCATTTCAGCCACACCAGCCTCATGTATCCGACGTGGCAATGTTGGTCTGTCAGTCGGTGGGTCGGTACATCACTTTGGCCCCGATCGAAATAATGTGAACAACTGTATCTAGATTTTGTGCCGATTCCCATGGTCCCCAAATGATGAATCCTATACTGTCTTTGGAGATCCTCGGTCTATTCTTGTAGCGCCACCATTAGGTTGACATTCATGGTTTTAGGGGAAATGTCTCAACAACTTTTAAAGGGATTACCTTTGCATTTTGTACAAGTCTCCCTTGTCTCACATCAGCATGTTTGCATTGTAATTGTGAGTGTGTTAGGATCAAGTAGGCTATGTGGTTAGCATGCTGAAGATAGCCAAAAGCTCAAAGTAACACTGAAGCCTCGCAGAGCTGCTAGCGTCGGGTTAGTTTAACCTTACATCAACTGCTTCTTGTGATTTAAATCATCAGCAATTTTATGAGCTTGTATTTACACGAGAGCAGTCGTCACATTATCTCCCACAATGACAGGAGATGCTGTTGACAGGTGCTGTTGTTTTCTCCCATCTCCTGACTAGAGACTGCTCTCTTGTTATGATGTTCCCAGATATGAATACATTCATCCACTCCAGCAAACAATAACCCAGGTGAAATACTTCAACCCCAAAAAAGTTAATAACAAATATCGAGGAATACTGAGTTGCCCTTGGGGAAATGTATTTATTTACTTAGTTTATATTCTGTGGTGTCAGCATTCCCAGCTGTCGCCTGCAGCAATAAATATATTAACTGAAGAACTGCAACTCTTTCTTTTTCATAACTGCAGTAAAAGTATATGCATCTGACAAACCAATAATAATATAAGTAGGATATATTGTGTGTTTGATAAAACAGTAGTTTGGCCGAGTCGGGCTTGGGGTTCTAAAACAGACTTACGTAAAACTGTAGATCTATCTTGTCAACCAGCCACAGGGGTAAAAGCTAAAAATAGGCTGCCTGCTCTCTACTCTCCAGATAGAAATAATGACCTCCCCTTTTTAATAAGCTCCACCATAATAAATGTAAGATAATCTCTTCCTCCTCCTTCATTTATCCTTGCCTCCCTTTCTCTGCAAATGCCCCGCTCTGTTCTCAGACATAATGGCATGGGTATTTTCAGCACTGTGGTGAAACATGGATGGATGATGAAGACAATGACAGTGCTCATGCTTCTCCTTCATCAGTTATATCTCCATGTAATGTAATGTGATTATGTATTGGTCTTTGTAGGAAAATGTACTTTTCACTTTCTATCTTCACAAGAAGAACTCAGGATCAGCTGCAGAGCAGGTAGGCATGCATCGGTGTCGTATTCAAGGACACTTCCGCAGGGATAATACTTTCTGCTCCTCCTGTTGATAAGGGATCCAATCAAGCTGGAGCTAGTTTAAATGGTCCAATGGTTCTAAATCTAGGGATAAGTCAACCTCCAAAGGACCACAAAATAATGATTGTTTGGTAATGGGATGATTAACTGTGCAGGAAAAAAAAACAATTCCACAAATCTGTATTTTGGACTTTTCTCTTATGTATTTTGTGTTACACATTGGCTTATTGAACCTCTTTTGGCTTAGAACAGCCATTCAAATAAAACCCAATTCACTAGAAATGCGACAAGATCCCAACCAGACACTACATTTTAGTAACGTTTTGGTGACAAGCCAGAAAAGTTGTGAATCTTAATTATCATAAACTTATCATATATAAAAAATGAAATATGCAATCCAAAGTAATGAGTAACTGCAGCTAACAAATAATTGTCTGTAATCACTGTCTGATTTACTGTAACCAAATAGATGTACTACAAACTCTGTGAACAAATGTAAAGGCCATGTGTGTGGGTGGGTTTGTGGGCGGGCATGTTTTGATTAATTATTTTTTCTTATTTTCAATTTTTTACTTTTTTATTTTATTTGTTGTATTTCTTCAAATTGTTCACTTTACGTTGTCTGTTTGCTCTACTTTCCTGTCACTGTTTGCATTACTATTGCAAACAGATCAACACACACACAAAAAGAAGAAACAAAAGAAAATACTTGTGTGCTGATCCCTGTCGGCATATTGTGCACACTATCTAATAAAGTATATTTAAAAAAAATAATAATAATAATTGTAGTGGAGTCAAAACCTTCAACCTTCTGTGAAATGTAGTGGAGTAGAAGTATAACGTTGGAGTAAATATACATAATCTCATAATATGAATTAGTTAAGAACCAAATAACCTAAGCACTTGAGTAAATGTACTTTGTATGTAATGCATTTGTATTGTGCATTTACACCACTGTCTGGTTTACTAGCTCTCTTCTTTGACCACACAGTCACAGAGATCTAACATCGCACATCTCTCAGCAGCTACAAATACATTAATTATTAAACAAATGAGAGGCGAGAGCACTCGACTCTGTGCGCTGGTCGTCCATCTCCACAGGGTCTCGCTGCCCTCGATGCCGAGTAGAACAACGGCAATTTGCCTTGGAAAGTTCACCCTGTCCAGAAGTGATGAGCAGTCTCGTTGCTGATGGATGAAGTGTACTACTACTCTGCATGGCCATGCTAAACATAAATACCGTCTCTTGCTTTTCCCCTTCGGGACAACCTGACAGCACCAAGGTTTATTGAAATATGTTGAGGGAGTGATATCAGGCTGGCTAGGCCACATGAATGACTCTGCTTCAAAACAAAAAGTTAGTATTAATTTGTTGTTTTTATTTGACTGTATTTGGATCATGTGTTAGGGATTAAGTAACCAATGTTCATGTTGGCCACTAAGTGATAAAACATTGGTTACTAAATTGTTGCAACTTGCTTTTTCTGGTGACTCAATATCAATTCTGGAAACTCTTAACTTATTGAGCTCAAATCAGTGACTGACTATATTTGTACCAAAAAAAACATACTTTACAGTATTTATAGTGCAGTAATCGAATAGACAAATGGAAGAAATTCTCTTTTCCAAAACATTATGTCCGTATAGTGGCAACGAAACAGGATCACAGACCACTGGAACTGATAAACCCCTTCTAACAGGACGGGGCCAGTGTCTTGCTCTTGGTTCACTTCCAAGGTGTCACTGATACACTTCAGCCTTCAACAGGAGTGTCTTAACTGCCATGGGGACCTCTGCGTCGTCGGTCAATTACAGCCAGAAGGACAAACAGCGGTCACCTGAACATCAGATATCAACCGTTTTGTAATTCAATCTAAATAGAGACATTGTGAGCCAAGTCTCTATATCATTTGTTTGTTACGTGATCGTTAGAAACTTAACGTTATTATAAACCGGGAGGAGACGTAAACTAATCCACCTGGTTACTGGAGGAGTCATTCTTGTGTAATATAACTGGGTAAAGCCATAGACCCTTTGGAGGTTTAGAAATATACATAACGTCATAAATATGTGATTCAGAAGTCCTCAGAGCCAAAAGGAACTGTAAAAAAAAATCTTTGACCAAGACAATACCATAATACATAACCCCAAGGAACCCGTGTGACTCATACACTTTTTAATTCTATCTAAATATCCTCTTAGAAGGTCAGTATCCACCGCAATTGACTGTTACACGATCGTGACAAAATGTGTTCTTTGACTCTTAAATGTTAATCAATAAAACTATGACTTTGTGCAGGTGAAGTTGAATTACCTGCATATGTTATGAATTCAAAGACACTCATATTTATTAAGATAGGAAAATATGTGAATATGATCTTGCATGAACTATTGATTGCCAGATAACGTTAGACTCCAAGTCTTAACAATACTATAGATCACTAATGAGTTTCATACCCCGACTCAAGACTTTAATGTGAAAAATTATATATTTATGCATCGCTACAACTGCATTGTTCATGGAATATAAACTTTTCATTAGATGCAGGCAAGTATGATATTGGAATATTGTATTATATATAATTATCTCATTTATATATATATATATATATATATATATATATATATATATATATATATATATATCGTTAATGATCCAACAGAATTGAATATATTCAATTTAATCATGTGTAATATTATGACATGGACTCAGTGATTCCACCGATCACCTCTGATCACCTCTAGTTTTCCACTCCGGCCACACAGAGTGATCAACAGTTACAGCTAACTCCTCTGATTGAGTGACTTGGCTTTGTTTGGCCGGTTGCTTCTGTCTGGCTACGGCTCACTCCATTACAACTGTAAATGACTAATTAATGGTCCCGGGACAGTTGACACCGGCTCCTCAAGATCCATTTACATCCTCATCCCCACAGGGCTCTGCCTGGACTCCGCTGCACTTCTTCACTTCTCCCTAACCTCCATATCCTCTTCTCCCTCATCCCCTCATCTATTATTCATCCGGTGGTAGAGTACTGTTTAAGGAGCAGGTCTGCAGATAGACATATTGAGAGACAGGTTGATCAGACAAATAGAGGTACACATTGTATTTGGGATAGGAGGGTGAGAGAGATAGAAAGAGTGAGGTGGGGGAAGTGTTGCTATCTGTATTGGTCTTTTCAACTCTGAGGTATTTTGCAGTAGTTTGTCTGAAGGGGATGTGGATGAACTCTGATCTCCACCTGAGCACGAGCACAAGCACACCCACATCCCTCTCTGAAGAGTTTAATGTTAGGTCAGAAAGATATTATTAGACTGTGTGTGTGTGTGTGTGTGTGTGTGTGTGTGTGTGTGTGTGTGTGTGTGTGTGTGTGTGTTGTGTGTGTGTGTGTGTGTGTGTGTGTGTGTGTGTGTGTGTGTGTGTTTGTGTGTGTGTGTGTGTGCCTCTAGCCAGTAATGATCCTGCACATACAAAGCTCTGAGAGTATTTTTCATAGCTAACAGAGTTATGTCTCTAATTTCCTGAGACTCTACAGAGAGGGAAAAGTTTTATTCAGTTTCAGTTTTATTAAAGGTTGTGCTTTTCATGCTAAACTTAAAGGAACATTGCTAATCCGTCAAAGCTAAAATGGGCAGAATCCACTGAAGATGTCCTACTGTAAAGTCGGAGAATGGAGAAAACTGTTTGACATAGTGGTTAAAGAGACAATTTAGTGTATTGTTATACCCTCAAGACTTGACCCAGAAGATGCAACAGTCTGTACATGTTGTATGTACAATATTTTCCTTTACTTAGGTCAAATTTGATTGTATTTATTCTTTATTTTGAATTTAAAAGTCCTCCATGTGTCGGCCATGTACCAGCTGGAGGGCGGACGAAGAACAGATCAGGTGGGCTATTAAAACAAGGTTAATGAATGACGAGTGACGCAGGAAAGATGAAGGAGGAAATTAAAATGTAAGGGTAGAATTTGCAGTGGACATATCATTCTACACACAGTGCTCACTAAATGTTTTTACGCGTACATACAGAACAATACATACACAGACAAAAACAGCATGCCACTGCTAATTTAGCACGTGCACCAGAGCTGTCAGGAAATAATGACACACCTGAGGATATGAGGAAAACTCAACTGCCAAGGTTATTGGAACTGGTCACACACACACACACACACACACACACACACACACACACACACACACACACACACACACACACATACACACACACACACACACACACACACACACACACACACACACACACACACACACAGAGTAGTCAGGAGATAGGGATGGGCAGCCTTGAGTAAATCAATTACAAGGTTCAGTATCAAGTTGAAGGTCACGGGGAGGGCACCATAACAATATCCCAGCAACAGCCTGTGAATAACAGCTACTGCTAAATCAGTGAGCGAACACTTGTGGAGCAGGCAAAGGGGTCCTAAGAGGAGAAGAGAAGGACTAAGCAGATGTCCTTGTTTGTTTGGAGGAAGAAATACTATCCCATATGTCGTAATAGGCAAAACAACCTGACATTAATATGGCCCTCTGTGCTTATCTATAGGACCAGCAGGCCCATTCTCCAGCTTCTCTATCTCTTTCTGTCTTGTTGCTTCTCTGTCTCAGTTTCTCATTCTTGCCCTCTCAGTGTCTATATTTATATCGCCTACCATAGCCGCTTTTGTCCACCCGTTCCAGATTTAGTGCTCTTGAGCATGACAGCAAACTGCAATCATCTTAAGACTCCCCAGTGCCATGGCCCCTGTGAAATACAAACAAACACAATGCCTGAATGTCTTCTATGTTTCTTATTGTCCTTTAAAGAAATACTTTGACATTTTGAGAAATATTCTTATTTGCTTTCCTGCTGAGAGTTAAATTAGAAGATCAATATTACTCTCATATCGGTTCCATTTTATTTATGATGCAAGTAGAGTCATTGAGTCAGTTATGATGCTGCACTCTGCTAGACTGTGTATAAACCATAGTGTCCACATAATTGTTTGCACTTTTTGTCGGGGGCTGTTTTCATGGTTTTGGCCCCTTAGTTCCAAAAAAGAGAAATTTTAATGTTATGACACTCAACTTTGTGACAGTGGTTTGGGGAAAGGCCAGTTCAAGTTTCAACATGAAAATACACAAACCATGGTCCATAAAAAAAATGTTCCCTAGTTTAGTGTAGAGGAACTTGACTGGCCTGCATACAACACTGATCTCCACTTCATGCAACACCTTTGGGAAAATGTAAGGCCCAGAGAGGTTACTGCACAACATCAGTTCCGTTACCTTACTAGTGATACTGTGGCTTAATGGGTGCAAATCCCAACAGCAGGGTTTCATTTTTTTGGAGAAAACTCTGGAGCCAGAAGAGTGGAGGCTGTTGTAGCAGTAGATTGATGCCTATGGTTTTAGAGAGAGATGTTAAACAAACATATGGGTGTAATGTTTGTGGCATCCACATACTTACAGCTACGTATACCTGTGGATACAGTTGGCCCTGTGAGACTATATAGGCTAGATATATGCTGGGTCTACTCATTGACATAAACACAGCAAGCGATGTATTGATCCAGATGATGTCCAACAAAGTTCTTTGACCAAATAAGATAATAAATACATTATTCAAGTTCCCCTTCTGTGCAGTTCAGATAAATGTTGCCATAAGCCTGTAGAAATGAAGAAAAAGGCTGGCACTTAAATACAAGGCAGATTGCAGATACACCTTCTTTATCAGGAGAGAACACATGGCATGGTCTGATGCTCTTTGTCTAGGTGTGTGCTCTCACTACTCAGTAAACAAACACACACACACACACACACACACACACACACACACACACACACACACACACACACACACACACACAGAGAGAGAGAAAGACTGAAAAAGAAGAACAGGCCCATAGTCGTGCTCATTGTGATTGTGACATGTCATAATGACTAATGACAGCTTACTGTTACATTGTATCTGCTCCAATTAAGTAAACCCTAAATGGTTTGATTTGAACTTGGTTTGTTAATAGGCCATCATGGTCAGGTCATCCTGAAAGTTATTTCTGTGCCAAATGTATTATAAATGACACCACACGTGACAGAGGGAGTTGTGGATACTGTTGAGGTAGCTTTAGTCTTTCTTTCTTACTCTCATTAATCATCTATTACCGGTAGTGCGTCCTCTATGCCATCCGGTCCTGAGTCTCTCAAAACCGTCTCTGCTTCTTTATGTATTTTTCTCTCTTTGCTTTCCTTCTTTCATTGTGTTGTTTTCTTGGTCAAAACTGCACTATCCGTGGTGCTGAACCGCTCTTCCTTCCTGTCTGTGTCTGCATTTATTTTTTTATTCCGTGGCTCATGTTATGTTTGTTGTCAGTTTTTAACAGAAACATCGTCTTTCATTTTTCTTCTTTCCACCCTTTCATCTTTCCATTTGCGGTTTACTTATTTCATTGCGTCCTTGTGAGCACAGCACAAGATTCTTTTAAGCCAAGTACTTTAATTCTCTGTGGAGCTGTCCATAGGGCTGAACCTCTAACCATCTCTGTTTTATGAGCAGCCTTTCTTTCTATCTCTCTTTATTTCTTCCTGACCACTTAACTACTTTAATAAACGGATACATTATCTGTGCTTCTGGCTTATTGATGAGTCCTTAATTATGATGGTGGGTGGAGGAATAGTTAAAATAGTGTCACTGTTTCTAGTTCAGATAAAAGATGTAGCCTATTGAATTTTAGTGATATTGTGTGCCTTGGTGCCCAAATATCAAAGTTTCAAGCCCCTGTTTTGCTTAATTATAGTATAATTAATGTCATCCTCACTACTTCCAGGCGTAGATGTAAAACTCTGTGTTTCCAGTTCAGTCATCAAACAACATGACAAACACACCTTCTTGTCAGTCCAGCATCACATATCTCAGTGTTAGAAGCGGCTTAGAAAGTCTGTTTTAGAAAGTCTGTTTTCTTTCTTTGGAAAAGCGATCAATCGGCGAAAAATTGACCATGGCCCCCTTCAAACAGGCTCCACTGCCTGCACATAATTAGATCAGCTGATTTGCAACACAATATGCCATAAATTAAGACTGTATTCATGGGAACGTGACGTGGAAAGAAAACAACACACTATCTTTGATATATTTATTTCTCTGCAAGCAAGCTTAATTCATGATAAATGATTTCATTTGTCGTTCAAACTGAGAGGATTGGGCGTTTTTTTCCACTGGGAAAAAGTCTTCCTTCAACATAGTTGCAAGTGAAAATTTTAATAATTTTGCTCTCAATAACTTTTATAGCATTTCTGCATGATACTGTATCTGTATTACATGTCCTTTCTACTAATGGTTTAGTAGAATATCCATATTGTCACGTGCATCTCTCTCTCTCTTCTCTCTCTCTCTCTCTCTCTCTCTCTGTTTCTCTCTCTCTCTTCTCTCTCTCTCTCTCTCTCTCTCTCTCTCTCTCTCTCTCTCTCTCTCTCTCTGTTTCTCTCTCTCTCTCAGTGACAGGCGTCAAAAATACCACCAAGGGAGCGCATATCTGCAGCTTTTCACGCAGCCACACTCAGCTGTTGTCCACCGTACCTATGCGTAAATATCCCCCAAAAAACTAATCTTTTCTCTGGACAGAGATACAGAGCACGGAGGGCGTTTTTTTGTTGTCCTATTCTGAGAGTTCAAAGTATCCGAAGCCGGACTGAATCGACTTTACATGCCAGATAGGACAGTAGTCGGTCACCTTCTTTGCGAGACATATCGGCACAGACCTGCTTTGAGACTTAAATGAGGGAGAAGATGTGGATATTTTACAGTGCCGACAATTCAAAGTGTCTTTTTTCTATTTGGAACCAGTGGTGTTTGTATTACGCAGCAGTGGCGTGTTTATTGTTTTCTCCTGTGAGGATGGATCATGCTTGCCCGTCGTCCTGCATCTGTGCCAAAGACTCAGGGACAGTGACCTGCCGTGATGGGGAGGACGCCGAGGTGCCGGGAGACATACCGGAGTGGACGTCCACCTTGATAGTCAAGGGAAGAAACATTTCAACTTTACAGCGTGGTGCGTTCATGAGCAACGGGACGGAGTTGCAAATGACGACACTCTCGCTGTCCTATAACGGGATACAGTCTATTGAACCTTACGCCTTCTTGGGACTCCCCCGATTGTATTTGCTGGATCTAAGCCACAACCAGCTGCAGTACATCTCAGCCAGGGCTTTCCACGGGTTACTGGAGCTCCGCTCTCTTTACCTAAATCACTCTATTTTACCTCCGGCCACAGCGCAGCTCTCAAATGCGCTCAACACACAAAGTTTGCGCAACCTCCACAGACTGGAGTTAGCGGGAAACACGCTGAAGTCAATTCCCCTGATGCGATTAGATATGCATAATCTCCACGCGTTAGTGCTGGTAAATAACCTAATAGAGAGCATAGGAGGAGGAAATGTATCCATGTTGTACCAGCAAACGCGCATTCGCGTTTACTTGGCTTTAAACCCGTTTCGGTGCAACTGTGAACTGGAGGCGTTTTACTACTGGTTGAAGAACTCATCCCAGTGCCCGGATGCAGGGCGTCTCCTGTGCAGCGAGCCGAAGGCAAAGAGGGGGATTCCTGTGGAGAAGCTCCGGGAAGAGGACGTGGATTGTTTAAATGAGAACCTTGAGGCGGTTTCTTACGTGTTCCTCGGTTTAGTATTGGCTCTGATCGGGGTGGTGTTTCTAATGGTGCTGTATCTCAACCGGAGAGGCATCAAACGGTGGCTCAACAACATCAGAGATGCGTGCCGGGACCAGATGGAGGTCTACCATTACCGCTACGAGCAGGACTCAGACCCGAGACTGGCCAACGTGGCTGTTTAACCTACTGAAACATCCGGCCAATGCCGTGTGAGTGAGAGGACACGGGAGGCAACGGTTCCATGGCAGTGCCTGTGACAATCCAAATCAATAGAATCAATCATTTTTACAAACAGTTTCATCTTTTTCAGCAGCTGGCCAATGAACTGCATGTGGCATTCCTCTCACACTGGGATATGCACGCAGCCAAACACAGTTAAATGACTTTAAGAGACTATTATTATATTGAGTGTTCGTCTTGCACAAATGCATATTTACCCTTCCAAGCACTATTGTACACATTGTATCTCCTCAATAGAGGAATGCTTGTCATGCATCATGTTAACTTGCACAGTCAGCTTGTCAGACTAACTTAGTATTATTTATCTTATTAACAAAGTGACAAATATACAGTAAAGGTATATATAACTTCTGATTTGAAAAATGGAATGAAATTGTGAATCACTGTCATTTCTGAAAACTGCAGCCCTTTGCAAATTGTTGCAAATGAATGGCCTACATTCAAGAGACCCCACAGGAAGAACAAGGTATTTGTGTTTCTAATCTACTGAGGGAGTGCATATTGCAAAGGGTGAGAGAGAAAAGTGGTAGAGAAGGAGACTTGAGCAAGTAAGATGAGGCAAGGAAGCTGGTGAGTGCCATGTTAGGGCAAGCAGGTGCATGATGCTCGATTAAACTGTCATATGTCATCAAGAACATGGGATAAGTTACCAACCTGGCCTTTCAGAACAGCCTTTGATTTCTAAAAATCACACATGTGTATCATTCGCCACCAGGTCAGTTTATCCGTGAAGGGGCAGAAGACGAAGAGACATAATCTACCCATGCATGTGACTGTTATAGGCATAGAAAACCAACCAAAACATAAATAAAAGGTCAAATAAAAAATGGCGAGTTAGCAATGTTCTTTACGTCAGTGCATTTTATCATCACTGTCAAGAAATGTTGATTTCATGCAGCACTGTGCCAGACATTAAACACAGGAAGTGTTTCCTGGTTATATTTTGTAAAGAAGTTTTTGTGAAATTGCTACAAGCAGGTGTGAATGAGTGCATCGGCTCCATGCGATGATGTAATATTTCGAGTAAGTTTAACCGAACTACAAAATGTCACATCGTCAGCATTTATGCTCCCCTGAAAAGATATCGACTATCTCACCTGCTTCTTTTTAAAGCACCAAATAGTCCACGGCTGGTATAGAGCTCTGCTGCTTGAGCGATATACAGTATAACAGAAAAGCATGGCAGTGTTAATCTCATCAGCTCTGTGACGAATAAACCACGGAGAATCACGATCAACCCGTGAAGTCAGTATCTCTCTGCACCCCGGAGCTCATCAACCCTCTTAACTAAAGGTCAAACATGAAAAGCTGGAAAACAGCAGGAGAGTAGGAATGTGTGTGTGGTAATATTCATTTAAGTCATTGAACAGAGTCCAACTGGCACGTTAGGCAAAAAATAGATGACAGTGAAAACGACAAACATATTTTTCTGACTTTTGATATTGACTTGTTTCATATATAAATAATAGTTTGTATAATGTAAGAGGTAATTAATGTGGCTTTCTCATCAGTCTGAATTCCCCTGCTTTCACTTTTCTGAAAATCATAATGAACGTGATTAATACACCAGATTTAAGACAACGAGGCGATAAATGATTCATTGTTAATAAATAGATCAGTTTGAAACAGAAGGTTAGTTATAAGGCATTTCTGTTCTTTTCATTTAACACTTATTTAGTATAAGATGTTTGTAAATAAACAAGTGGATGATAGATAGATAGATAGATAGATAGATAGATAGATAGATAGATAGATAGATAGATAGATAGATAGACAGACAGACAAATATATAGATCATCAAAATGCAGATCCATCAATAAAGGAACCAAACTCAAACACCCACTTGTGTGTGAGGGTGTGAATAAAACTCAAGATACAAGGTCGATACCTGAGGATGGGATGAAGAAAAATAAATACATAAGAACATAAAATAAAATACGACAGAGAGTGAGAAATATGTTTTATGTTGTGTATGTTGATCATCACCTTAGTGACATGCTGACATGGGCAGAACATACAAGGTCCACACAGGAGGCTGGCAAGTGGGTTCAGACCCGGAGCCCTATTGCTGTGAGGCAACTACACCACCATGCCTTCCTCTTTACACATCAACTTTGTTTCCTATTCGTTTCGGATTCTGGGACATAAATACAGAGTTGAGACAACACAGTGTTCTGTTGTTGGTTTAAAACGACTGAATTTGTGTTTTGAAAGCATTCAGGCATCACCTCTGCACTTCCCTTGTCATTGATTCATCCTTTGTTCCTCTGCAATCTTGCTACAGTCTCCTTAAAAAAACAGTGTTTGTAAAAGACGTGCTCTCAGCCCTACATGACACACCCTCCCTTTCTCTGCCTATTCCCCTCTCTTGCTCCCCTTCATCCAGGTAAATTACTTTATCCAGTTGAGTGACTTTGTAAAGGACGCAGGGATGGGGTTTAAGCTGAGCCCAGTGAAAAAGGAAGAACGGAAAGAGACAGATAAAGAAAAGGGGAATAGCGGAAAGATTCATTAGGGTTTGTGTCGTCCAGACACCAAACGTCCTTGACTTATGCAAAGCGATGACTCATCTTCTTGCTCTTTATGGGAATGGCCAAAGCACGACTAGGGGAGATGTCTAAAATGGAAAACATCCTCTTCATTTTTGAACAGCTGCTGCTATCAGATCATTTAATCATATCTGAGCATCTGAACTTTAGGCGACTTTTTAAATGGCCTCCATCTTTCCTCCGTAGAAACACTTTCTCTATGATGTCTCACAGCCTATCAAACGCTGATGGAATATTGTGCACTCCTAGCTAAATGTGAGAAGTTTGTGATGTGACATATTACTAGTTATTGATTGCTGGATGTGCCTCAGCTGCCTTCTGAAGGTAAAGGATGGAGTTTGTCATTGTGGGAGAGGAGAAGCAGAGGTGTTTCTGTGGGGAGGAGGTTGAGCATTGAAGCTATCTGGTTAGACACTGCTTAAGTTGAACTTTTTATGATGTCCAAATCTTTAACTCACAGCCACAGCAAACAGAAATATATTGCATTTCTGATTTGGTGTTTGCAGAAATGTTCACATATAGAAGGAGACAGCAGCTGCTAATGTGAATGAAAAAAGTGTAGGACGCCTAATGGTGTACAAAGACATTTGTCTGACATTGCTTTTTATTTATCCTCTCTTATTGACATCTATATTTGGAAGTTTAAAAACTGTAAGTAAATTTCTTTTAACTAAACACATAACACAAACATACAATCTTGATGACATTTCTTTTCTATTAATTGTGATCAAGATATATATGGAGCAGCGCTCTCTGGTGGACAAACTATGTAATGTTGAATTACTGCAAACTGAATTTGCTTGGCATCTCTGTACTGCAACTTTCAAGATTTTTTAAACCATATGCCCTATGTACACTTGAATATCAAATGATAGTCCACAGCACACAGGACACAATGAAAGGTCAAAATGCATTCTGGGTAAATATGTTGCTCTAATGCCTGTCATTGTTCGCTTTCTCTCTCTGCCCTTGAAGATCTCTGATGATCTCTCAAAGGTCCCCTGAATATTAGACTTCAGATTTCTGAGGATTGGAGTTAAAGTTGGGGATGAGGACCCAAAGAGTGAGAGCCAATGGGAAGTCAACCAGGGCTTTTTAAAACATACAGCTTTGAATATCTATTCAATTCAGTTTATTTTGTATAGCCCTAAATCACAAATTACAAATTTGCCTCGGAGGGCTTTACAATCTGTACACATACATCATCAAAAACTCCCCCAAATAAAGATAGTAAAAACACTTTCATGGGGAAAAAAGGGAAGAAACCTTTGGAACAGAGGAGGATCCCTCTCCCCGGATGGACAGAAGCAATAGATGTTATGTTACCAGAATAAACAACATAACAGAGTTACAACACATTAAATGAATCTGACAGAAATTATTCATATAATGAGTTGTAGGCATGGACCACGATCCAGATAACCACAATCCATGTCAGCGGAAGAAGGTAGAGAGGAGGGGTATCAGAAGGGCCGAGAGAGGAGCTCAGTGTATCCTAAGATGTCCCCCCTGCAGTCTAAGCCTATAGCAGAACTTTTGAAAATTCGAGGGGGAGGGAATCTCTCTGACGGAATCACGGGGTGAGTTGCCCTCGTGAATCGCAAGGGGAGTTGTCTGACTCTCCCTCTCCTGACAGAGCCAGCCCTGGCTATAAACCTGAGCCAGTCCGAACTACAAGGGAGCTAATACAGGAGTAATGTGATCTCTCTTCCTTGTCCTTGTCAGTACACGAGCTGTAGCATTCTGGATCAACTGGAGAGACCCAAGAGACTTACCAGAGCAGCCTGATAATAAGGAGTTACAGTAATCCAGTCTTGAAGTAACAAATGCGTGAATCAACTTTTCTGCATCGCTTTGAGACAGGATGTGCCTGATTTTTGAAATGTTACGTAGGTGAAAAAAGGCAGTCCCTGAGATTTGTTTTACGTGGGAGTTAAAGGAAAAGTCCTGATCAAAGATAACTCTGAGATTCTTTTCGGTGGTGCCGGATGCCAGAGCAATGCCATCAAGAGAAACTATATCATCAGATAATTGATTTCTGAGGTGTTCTGGGTCAAGTAAAATATCTTCAGTCTTGTCTGAGTTCAACATCAGGAAGTTGCAGGTCGTCCAGGCTTTTATGTCTTTAAGACACGCTTGAAGTTTAGCGACTTGGTTGATTTTTATCTGGCTTGATCGATAGTTATAGTTGAGTATCATCGGCATAACAATGAAAGTTTATGGAGTGTTTTCTGATAATATTGCCTAAAAGAAATATATAAGGTGAATAAAATTGGTCCAAGCACAGAACCTTGAGGAACTCTATGACGAACGCCGGTGGTCATCGAGGCTTCATCGTTTACATATACAAACTTAGATCGATCTGATAAATAGGACTTAAACCAACTTAGTGTGGTACCTTTAATACCAATTGACTGGTCTAGTCTCTGTAATAGGATGTCATTGTCAATGGTGTCGAATGCAGCACTAAGGTCTAACAAGACAAGAACAGAGACAAGTCCACTATCTGATGCAACTAGAAGGTAATTCGTAATTGTCACCAGTGCTGTCTCTCTGCTATGACGCTTTCTAAATCCTGACTGAAAGTCCTCAAATAAACTATTGTTATGTAGAAAGTCACACAACTGGTTTGCGACTACTTTCTCAAGTATCTTAGAGAGGAAGGGAAGGTTAGAGATAGGTCTGTAGTTAGCCAACACCTCTGGGTCCAGAGTGGGCTTCTTAAGAAAAGGTTTAATTACAGCCACTTTGAAGGACTGTGGTACATGACCCGTTAGTAAAGACACATTGATAATATATCTAGTAGAGAGGTGCTAATTAAAGGTAAAACTTATTTAAGCAGCCTCGTCGGAATGGGGTCCAGGTGACAGGTTGAGGGTTTATAAGTAGAAACCGTTGAAGACAATTGGTCAAGGTTGATGGAAGAAAAGCCATCCAGACGCACATCAGGGCCCACAGCCGCCCCCAATGCCACCCCACCTGAGGACAGACCGGCAGTGGCCGAGAGCAGGAGATCACCAATCCTGCCTCTAATAGTCAGAATCTTATCATTGAAGAAGTTCATGAAGTCATTACTACTGAGGTCTGTAGGAATACACAGCTCCACAGAGCTGTGACTCTCTGTCAGCCTGGACACAGCGCTAAAGAGAAACCTGGGGTTGTTCTTTTTTCTCTCTATCTTTCAGAGAAGGAAGGGTTGATCATTTCACAATTGCAATGGTTACTTTAAATAAAATGTCAGCTTTCAAGACCAACATTCATAGCTCATTATTAGCCTGCACCCCCACAAATTCCCTTCACGTTTTTTTGTATATAATTCAGGGCATGCTTGAAACTCCTAGGTTCTTATGAGATTAATTAAGCTTAAATTTGAACAATAAAAAGTGTGTTTGTTTGTTTTAAACAAGGTCATTAACCGGCATTCAGTGGAAACGCCGTCATAATTGGAGCTCATTAGAGAGACTCCCAGGAGTCAAAGAGGCAGGAGTGAATCCTTTTGTTTGGGGTCACCGTGCCCTGTTTGATGATAAATGCACCCTTAGGGAATACTTAACTTTTGGCATTTCATCATATTATTTTGTTTACTTAATTCATACAGTCAAAGCTCACACACAGTATTAGATTAGTAAGGAGTCAAACAGACACTACCATACAAGTATTGTACAAGACATGAAAGAAAATGATGGAATAATCTAATTTTACATCTGGCCTACTCCAATCAATATTTCCATTTTCTGGCTACTCTGCAGTGTAATTACAAACCATGGGAACCAATATTCTGATGTGTGATATTGCACTTTTGTCTGGCCTCTAAGCTCAAAGGTTGTGGGTTTTGATCAGAACCACATCAGGTTTTAAAGAGGATGACCGCAGTCCTGCCACGGAGTTTTGATTCATCCTGGAGTGTGGATAAACACAGCCGGCTGGTCGATTGGCCTTTGACCGGGAGCACAGATTCTGTCTGAACAAGCTGTCTCGGTATCTCAGATCTATACACTAATTACACCCGTTGACTTGCCTGTCAATTTCTAAGCAGAAGCATAGGATGAGCTTCTGAGAGAGAGAGTTTTGAACTTAAATCCCTCACTGTAAGGCAATGTTAATTACCTCACATTTCACATGTTAATTTCAATCAAGTTCTTTCCAACAAGATGCTCCTTTTGGTTCGATAATTCAAGAATCCAATATATCCTTCACCTCCCTGCAGTGTTGTAGTCAAGGCCACCTAAACCAAGACAAAGTCATGACCAAGAATTTGAAGGGATGTATCTGTATTCACAGTAAGAACACACAGCATTCATATGCTTATGTTTCTAGACAGAATTATACTCTATATATATATATATATATATATATATATATATATATATATATATATATATATATATATATATATATATATCAGACAAACAGCTCTGCATTTCTCACTCATTGTCTAATTTCATGTGGCACAGGTGACATAAGCACACCGCTGTGGCTCTAATTACAGTAACACACAAATATATTTCAATACATTATTTTTGAATCACTGAAGCATTTATAAAAAATAGAATAAATCATTTAAATACCTAATGACAAATATTCAGCTTAATTACTAAATGTTTGGTGCTCATTAAATCTCACTCCCATCAATTACAGCACTACCTACAGTAGCTCTGCTAATTAGCTGCCAGCGAGCCTGTTTGAGCAGTACGAGCATGAAACAGGCTGCCTCTCGTTTAAATGACTGTGAAATAATTGCAGTCTCAGCAGTTTGAATATTTGATGTTGTCCTTCGCTTGAGTGAAGTTGCAGATCCTCTGAGCGGTCACATTGGCCCGTTACCTCAGAGAGAGCAGCATCTGTTCTGACAACCTGTCCGTCACTTTCTGAGCATTTAAAGAGCTCTTTCCTCTCAGTCCAATCTCAAGCCAACTTTTACAACCTGAATTTAAACATGCAGCAAAAACATGTTACAGGAGTACAGACACTTTTACCATTCATTCCCTGTCCCATTTATTTGAAAATTCCTCACAACAAAATCCCGTAAAGTCACGGTTTCATGTTATTCTCGCACTCACGAAACATCCCTGCACACTGACGTTTTGCACCGACCATTAAAATCAGCCAACTCCTACCCCCGTGTGAATATTTGGCTGTCCACTTATTCAACAATAAAATGTGTTGATTCATTCCTACTTCTCATTTCTAAATTTCAACACTTCCAACATTGTATTATATTTTACAAGTGTATCAAAGATGTGTTATTTGTAAATATATTGTATATGTTGGAGTAAAAGACACAACAGTATGTTCGAGAACATTACCACAGACTTAAATCAATATCTGTCTGACAGTCTTTCAGTCTTTGTACTGCAGTAATAATTAAATACTTACTAAATAATTGAATACTCTCTGGTTTGGAAATAAATTAACGTATGGACATATGGACATATATATATATATATATATACGTATATATTTATATATATATGTATATATATATATATATATATATTTCCAAAAGAGAAAATACAAGGGTCTCATATCTTCCGACGGAAGACTCAGTGACTCTGTATGCAGTTTAATGAATAGAGATGACCTTCATTTATGGCTGTGATATCATGCTGATGAAAACAACTGTGTCTTATTTCACTTATAAAATGACTCACTATCCACAGACACTGATCAAACTGGTCAAATATGTTTGGGCATTAATGGAAATAAAATAAGTATAGGTACAGATGCAGTTTCATACATCACACAATATTACATTAGATATTCAAAACGATTGAGGACCTGCCATGGCTCGACAGATACATTACTCATTATTTGGGAAAGGATTTAAATTGGGAGATTTTATAATGAGTTCATTGCATTGTAATAGAGGCAAATTAGATTAATTAGGCTGAAGTCTAAACAGTAAAAAGGTTTTGTTTGTTACAGAAAAAAAATCATGAACCTGCAGGCTTTGTGGATGACATCAGTCTCATTAGGAAAGTCAGGAGAGCAATGTGTTTTCTGAGGGCACCTGTCTGAATGATTTATATGGATTTTCATCATACTATGTTAGCCATAAATGCAAACATTGTGTCATGAGGGGAAGACCAATTTCTATACATCTCACTTTTGTGTGATAGATGTGAAGTTTGGGGTTTCACTTCTTGTTGCTACTCAGCTTTTTTGAAATCTTGAAGTTAATTAAACAATTACTGCATGGATAGTCCATGTCTTTGAGTTTCAAGGTATAGTGGACATGCTTTAAGAGGAGTTGATATAGATTGGTAGATAATGACTGGAGTTTACACAGCTGTCATGTCCCCAGAGAAAGTAAATATATAGTTAAGTTTCAAACATCAATTTCACGCGCTCATTTA
Organism: Taurulus bubalis; assembly: GCF_910589615.1. Lineage (NCBI taxonomy): Eukaryota > Metazoa > Chordata > Actinopteri > Perciformes > Cottidae > Taurulus > Taurulus bubalis. Next base: position 34,469,368 of record NC_136590.1, on the reverse strand, counting down.
TATCCACTATACCTGGGAGTGAAAAGAATCATAAATCAATGCCCAGATTAAAGAAATGTAGATTAGGCAGTTTAGGTGCAGCCATAAATCAGGTAGGCCTATATGACTGGTTAACAGCAGTATGTTAAAATACAATTCTCACATAAGAAAAGTTAGTTTCCGGGTAAAAAATTCTATTTTGACAATGAATTCCCTCATCAGCCCGTGGACATCTGTTTCACAAAGGCCTGCGCTATAAGTCTGGCTGAGGCTCATATGCTCACTCCTGGTGCAAATCATCAAAACACAGTTTGTCATGGGTTTATTGCATTACAAGGTCAATGTACTATTCAAACAGGGATTGATTTGACCATACCATAAAGGTAGATGTACTTATATTCAGTCTTGTCCGGCAGTCTGACACTTTCATGAGATTAAACTTGAAACTCCTACTTCATTTTATTATCAAAAAGGACATGATGACCTAAGATAAAAGAATCCTGCCTCTAAGAGTCTCTGTAATGAATCCCAGTTGGGATGGCATCACTGGGGAACAATGGTTAATGACTTTGCCTGTATACAAACAACCCTCCATTGAACTGTTTGCCTAATTAATCTCTTCCCTCATTCATTAAAATGGAAGGGAAAGGGGTCATGCAAATATTACATTACAGCTGTCCTTTGCATTATCCACCTCAGACATTCAACCTGACTTCAGTGCACTCGTTCAAGCCCAACACAGACGAGATTTCTTGCACTGAACTGATTAACTGAAAATTAGGTAGTTGGACTAAACAATAGTGATAAAAATACACATTTTGCAGAAACATGATCCTTGTCAGTGTCTTACTATTATATATGGATATTAGATATGTATATTTGTTTGGATCATTATTCCATATGTTTAAGGTGGAGGGGTTGAAATAATGAATGTAGTTTTGGTCGATGCTGGACTCGATGCTGGTCATTGACGGACTGAAACACTGACTGACTGACTGGCTCACTGGCTCACTGACAGTGACTGACGAACAGTGACTGACTGAGACACTGGCTGACTGAGAAAGAGACTGACAGAGACAGATACTGACTGACAGAAGCAGTGACAGAGACGGGGTGGGGGGGAGGATATGTCACTCTTACCTGTCTTAAAAACTTGAGAGCCCTGTGAAAGTGACTGACTGACAGAGACTGACAAACAGAAGCAGTGACAGAGACTGACTGAGAGTGACCGACTAAGACACTGACTGACTGAGAGTAACCGAATGAGACACTGACTGACGGTGACTGACTGAGAGTGACCGACTGAGACACTGACTCACTGACAGACACTGACTGACAGTGACTGAGTGAGACACTGACTGACTGAGACACTGACTGACTGGCTGACAGTGACTGACAGACACTGGCGGACTTACTGAGAGACTGACTGACTGACAGACAGTGACTGACAGAGACAGAGACTGACTAACAGAGACAGAGACCGGCTGAGGCAGTGACTGACTGACAGACACTGGCTGACTGACACTGACTGACTGACTGACTGAGACAGATACTGACAGAGGCAGTGACTGACTGAGACACTGACTGACTGACAGAGCAACTGACTGAGAGTGACTAACTGAGAGTGACTGACTGAGAGTGACTGACTGAGACACTGACTGACTGAGACACTGACACCGACTGACTAAGAGTGACTGACTGAGACACTGACACCGACTGACTAAGAGTGACTGACTGAGACACAGACTGACTGGGACAGTGACTGACTGATTGACTGAGAAAGAGACTGACTGAGGCAGTGATTGACCGAGAGATTGACTGACAGAGACAGATACTGACTGAAGCAGAGACTGACTGAGAGAGACAGTGACTAACTGAGACACTGACTGACTGACAGTGACTGACAGTGACTGACTGACTGACTGACAGTGACTGACAGTTACTGACTGTGACTGAGACAGAATTTTGATCTGAGCCATGTTGGTTTTGAAAAAGCTGTCTTTTCAGAATGAAACGGATCACTGACTGAGAGTGACTGACTGAGACACTGACTGACTGAGACACTGGCAGCGACTGACTAAGAGTGACTGACTGAGACACAGACTGACTGAGACAATGACTGACTGAGTCACTGACAGTGACTGATTGACTGAGAAAGAGACTGACTGAGACAGTGATTGCCCGAGAGACTGACTGACAGAGACAGATACTGACTGACTGACATAACTAACTGGCAGAAGCAGAGACTGACTGAGAGAGTGACTGACTGACTGACAGTGACTGACAGTTACTGACTGTGACTGACTGAGGCACTGACTGACTGAGACACTGACTGGCTGACACTGACTGACACTGACTGACACTGACTGACACTGACTGACTGAGACTGACTGAGACACTGACGGATACTGACTGAGACACTTTTTGCCAGAAGAATGACTTGGACCTTTCTTTTTTGTTTGTGTCCAATACTTTTTCTTTTTTCACGTTTCCACACATATTCAGTGTCATGCTATCTTACAATTAAATAAAAACATTATATACAATAATGTGCTTTTTCTCAATATGTATTTATTCTATTCTGCCAATATGTAAACACTCACCAGATTCAAGTGAATGAAATGCACACATAAATGACTTATTTCGATATACAATATACTTGTATTTGACTGTAACTGTATGATACATTTGACTGCTCTGCTCTTATGTCTTACCTGAAATACACAGGTTGACTTACATTTGGTATGTAGAGAAATTGACTGCAGTTGATCGCAGATATTTAAGCATTCATTATGTTATCACTCTCTGAGAAGACTATTTTAGCTTTCTGACATTTCAAAAATGTATTAAAATGTAAAACAATTTAAACTTGAGCATGCCTCTATAGACAAGGATGGATGGACATTAATTTCAATTTCAGTTTATTTTAACTGTTTGAACAGGCACATGTTTTGCAGCAGTTTAGTGTAGTGCTATGAGAAAATATGGGCAGACGGATAACATGAATGCATGACGGTAGCCTATTTTGAATGACCCTTATGAAATAACCCAGTGAGTCAACAAAAAAAATCCTAAAAACAATGCGCAAAACCAAAGAATCTAACACCATGAACATCAATTTGCACGGTTTAGTGACCTGAAAGTACCCACATGACGAATAGCATTTACTCTACTTTTTCAATTCACGTGTAATTTAAACTTGGCTTCAGCATTATACAGTCACAAAAGAAAATTTGCTAAAAAAGCTGGTAAATGGAATTTAAAGCCTGAATAGAAGTTAATGTAAGTCATTTTAAGAAAGCATACAAGTTATAAAACAAAGCAGAACTATTTGTTTAGAGCTGAAACAAAAGGTATTCAGAGGACATTTGGTGCCGTGTCAAGGAAATGACTTCTGGCATTTCTCTTGCGGCAGGTGTAAGTTGAATTAAATGACAGCTTCACACCACTTCCCCTTCATTTTGTATTGTCTTTATTGCTAATAGGTGCAACTGAGATTAAGTAGTCTGAAGTGTGTACAGTAAAAGGTTTGTTTGTTCAAGCTCAGGTCATTAACCAAGATTCTCTGGTGATTGCAACACAAACTAGGCTCATTAGAACTATTTTGCTTTGGCTCACCACAGCCTTTTTAATTTTAAATATATCCTCCGGGAACATTGCGCAATATAAGAGTCATTAAATGTATTTGTAACTGTTTACTCACTTTGTACAAACATAGTTCACACAATGTTCAAAAAGTTCTTACACCTCCTCCTGCCTCCTCTACATTTCCTGAAAATAAACATAGCGTGTCAAATTAATCAGTGATCACATTGTGGATGGTCGTTGCCTCACAAGACGTTGTGGAGGTCTTTGTGGGTATAGGAGAATATTATCTCATGCAGCACTTGGGATCAGTAAACCAAAAATAAAAATCACCCTCTTCCACTCTGACACTGAGTTACAAATAATGCAATGATAATGTTTAGTGGAATTGTATAGGGACAATAATATGATATCATTTTTATAAAATGAAATACATATATATATAATATAATTTGTGTTCAATCATCAAAATACCTAATACTTTTACTTACTTTTACTTTAAAAGTTGTGTCTAGACTAATGCATAATAACAGTGTAACTGTAAGGTCCTTTTATATCTGACTTTCCATACATTTGCCATATCATGGTATAGATTATTATTGATATTTTAATAGAATTTTGATAAGCCTACATTCTTAGTTTAAAGACAATAATTACAAATATCTACCACAAATTCAGACATTATCAGACAATCCACAACAAAGCTACACTATAGCAGTGAGTATAATTCCGTTCTTTCACACTCATCTTAAAATGTAAAACCTTTTCTTCATCAAAGATGATTCAGAATTTCAGAATTCAGATTTTTGGAACATTGAACAGTCAAAGCAACATGCATTTATGACCCATAATTGTGACCCACCCTTTTATTTAATTCTGTTCTATATCATTTTACCAATGAATCTTTAAATTATTAGTCAAATGCAAATTAGGCATTTGTTTTAAATGTAGTACAAGTTTAATCGAAAATAAATAATCTACAGCCCGACTCTCCAGGGGTTAAAAGAACTTCACTGATAGGGTATTGCACAATGAGTCTTTTTTGAGAGAGCAGAGTATATATTTCACTGTCCAACCAGTGAGACATGTAGACATCTGCATGCTGCTTTCAGAGTCAGCATCACAAGTTAATGCTGAACGATTCTTCACAGATAATCAGGTAGGATTCATTTATTGACTTGGAGTCAACTTACTGAGAATGCATTATACAAATACTGCTTTGTTTAAACATGTTTTATCTAAATGGCATGACATTTGTGCACTGTAGCTATTACTCTTTATAGAAATACGATACAATTGCTCTGTTTTTCAGACTGGTGAACTTGTAAACACTGTGGATCAGAGGCTGTCCTCCAATACAGGCTGTGGAGTTCAACTATGTCTTTTCTCAGGGCTGTTTTAAATGACTCTCTCATCATTCATCCTCCAGGCTTCTATATCATCGGATTTGAGACATTTCCCTTCATCAGTGTCTACTTCATCTTTCTATCGTTTGTTTATGTGATTACAGTGCTGTTCAATAGTGTGGTGATCTATGTAATTGCTTTTAATCACTGCTTACATACTCCTAAATTCCTGGCTGTGATCAACCTTGCAGTAATTGATATAGTCCTTAACACATGCACTATTCCTAGCATGATTAAGATATTTCTCGTTAAGGACAATTTCATTCCATTCAACTTGTGTTTAGTACAAATGTTCATCTACTATTCTTTTGGGCCTTTGGAGTCATTTGCACTTGCTATACTTGCCTACGACAGGTTGACTGCAATATGTTTCCCTCTGCGCCAGAACTCAGTCAACACTTTGCGGAGCATGTCTTGTATTATCTGCCTGACTTGGTGTTTTTCTCTGGGAGTAATAGCATTCACAACAGGTATCATGACTCATCTCTCATTTTGCAATTCTGTCAGAGTGTTCAGCTACTTCTGTGACTATGCACCTGTGTTTAGACTCGCCTGTAACGATTACACAATGCAGTGGTTTGCAGCTGCTTTTCTCACTGTTATGATCCTTGTTGGACCCTTTACTTTCATTCTTCTGTCTTATGTGACTATCCTGGTGACCGTGTTCAGAATGAAATCTTTAGACAGTCGAGTGAAAGCTTTAGCCACTTGCATTGAGCATGTCATCCTTGTTGCTGTATTTTACATTCCTCTCATTACCATTTTTACGATTGGGTTTTATATGCGTCAGATTGACCCGGACCAGCGTGTCCTGAGCCTGTCGCTGGCCTCTTGCCTCCCACCCTGCATCAATCCTATTGTCTATTCTTTGAAAACCAAAGAGATCAAAATCAGAGTCCTGGCTCTGGTGAGAACAATTAAAATTGGCACAGATCAAAGTAAGAGCAAACCTTTGAGGGTTAATAAGTCAATCAAGCTTTAAGTGTAATGGGTCAAAAGTCTGAGCTATTTTTTGTTCTGACATAAGTTTTTATTAAAACAGGTTTAATAAAGTTACTGTGTTTTCCCTTAACTTACCCTGACCCCAACCTATTCCCGAAGCACTTT
>NC_136590.1:34358291-34458291 GCF_910589615.1 Taurulus bubalis | reverse complement strand
GGAGCATGTCTTGTATTATCTGCCTGACTTGGTGTTTTGCTCTGGGAGTAACAGCATTCACAACAGGTATCATGACTCGTCTCTCATTTTGCAATTCTGTCAGAGTGTTCAGCTACTTCTGTGACTATGCACCTGTGTTTAGACTCGCCTGTAACGATTACACAATGCAGTGGTTTTCAGCTTCTTTTCTCACTGTTATGATCCTTGTTGGACCCTTTACTTTTATTCTTCTGTCTTATGTGACTATCCTGGTGACCGTGTTCAGAATGAAATCTTTAGACAGTCGAGTGAAAGCTTTGGCCACTTGCATTGAGCATGTCATCCTTGTTGCTGTATTTTACATTCCTCTCATTACCATTTTTACTATTGGGTTTTATCTGCGTCTGATTGACCCGGACCAGCGTGTCCTGAGCCTGTCGCTGGCCTCTTGCCTCCCACCCTGCATCAATCCTATTGTCTATTCTTTGAAAACCAAAGAGATCAAAATCAGAGTCCTGGCTCTGGTTAGAAAATAATAAAATTGGCACAGACCAATATAGGAGCAAACCTTGCAAAATGTTGCAATGTTAGTGTAGAATAAAAATATAAGAATGAAGAAAGAAACAGGTGCTTGGGCTCACTCTTACCTGAGCGCTGACATTGGTCAGAATAAACTGCCTTTCTATGGGTTTAGTTAGTTATAATATTTCTGAATAAAATGGCCTGACTGTAAAAAAAGGCTTTCAGTTGGCCAAACCTATATAACAATTACTACTTAACAACTTTTTTGCCATGGGAAGATTTCCTGCAATACATGTCTGCACTATCAAAGTATGTGTGCTCTATTTTTCATGTTTAAATGGCTGCAGCTCTACTCTTTGAGATGTGAATACAAGTTAGCTTTTGTTGGGGAAAAATATGACAAAAAGATCTCTTATTTGAAGGGAGTTGGATCAAGCAAAACTGAAATGACTGGCTATTATCTTGAAAGACGGTGAACTTTCAATGTAATAGCAGCTTAAAAAAATATATGAATGTACACCTCCATCAATTATCTACTGAGATTGTATAGGATGGATTACAAACAGTAAAACGTTTGGTTATTCAAGTGAAGTCTATTTTATTTATCTCACCAAAATCACAAATTTGCCTCAACGGGCTTTAAAAGGAAAATCCTTTATGGTTGTTTAAGTCCAAATCATTAACCTCAACTATCTGCTGATGCCATCACAAATTTAGTGTTGGCTTGCTGTATCCTATTTATCTATCCGCAGGGGACAAACACTGTGCAACATGCAATGTATCATATTGCACTGATTAGTCACTTCCTTCAAGGGCCGTGCATAGGTTTGATATAATAGTGCTATTGTGCATTATTTTACTATTTTTATTACTGTTTTACTGTTTACTTATATGTATTACTTGTTTTATATTTTATTTTACTATGTGTCCATTGCTGCTGTAATCCTGCAATTTCCCCACTGCAGGTCTAACACAGGATTATCTTATTTTACCTTGTGGGAACTACTGCATTAAAGAATGATAATATGATGAGTGCATGCCCTCTAGTGGATTTATCTGTACAGTGCAAGTTCCACCAATAATGATCTTCAGATATAGATAATAAACGACAGTGGGCCTTCTGGATGTTCATAAAATTGTATTGTGACTTGTTTATTGTGCTCAGTTCATGACTGCATGCTTACTTGTGAATGTCAATCTGTTTGACATATTTCACTTCATTAAACTTTAAAGGCACACTCAGACAAAATGCCATTTACTCAAAAAAAGCTAGCTAACAATTTCCACACAGAAATTGTAAGCCATCTTTACACAGAAAACTATCAAGTTAAGTTTACTTACGAATAAGAATTGTTTTTTATCCAACATTTTCAAATACATTTTACTAATTAATTTCTTCCTTAGACATAAAATGTACTCAGCTTTTGTTAGTAATCTTTACTCAAATGACACTGATTACAGCCATTTTAATAGCATTACTCCTTGGTGTATTTGTGGCTATCTGAAAGTACATGCAACTCAAATTGTTTTTTTAGCATATGCCATTCTCCAGCCTTTTTAACACTACACTCTTACATTGAACTTCGCTTTTAGTTCCCCAAAGTTGAATATAGAGACCAAAGACTAAAATGCAGTTTTAGCATTGAACTAGAAGTGCAAAAAGAAGCAGTAAAAGTGCAGTGCAATGTGCTAGATAAATAACAGTATAAACAACAGATAAATAATTACAAAAAAGAAAACTATGAGTAGTACAATAATACTACTCACACTACACTAATAAAAAAGATCCTGCTTGATCTACTTAATAAAACTTTAATTTTCCAAGTAAAGTCAACCTAATTTGTCAAGTAAAGTCAACTTGATTTTGTAAGTAAAGTCAACTTGATTTTGCAAGTTAACTAAACTTAAATTTGCTTAAGTTGAATTAATGTACAAAATCAAGTTGACTTTACTTGAAAAGTCAAGTAACATAATCTGAAAAATGTGGTACACTTTACTTGCAAAAATTAGTTGGCTTAACCTAAAAAATTAAGTTAGATACACTTTAAAAGAAGAATTTGTTACGTACAAAACTGAGTAATTCATACAAAAAACAGTTTTGCTTCTTCTACATAATAATTTTATGCAAAAGGTTGCCTCGATTTGGTTAAGTAGACCAACCAAGATATTTTTTTTGTGAAATATCATATCATCAAGCTATCTTGTTCATTGTATATTGTGTATGTAAGAGCAACGTGCAACCGTAGTCAAGTAATATGTTATAATACCTTTGGTAGAACAAATATTAGTTATAGGAAAAGCCATTCAATTATCAAATTGACAGTTTATTCTTTGCACATTAAATTAACACAATATCACAAAATCATCATAACATGCACATATTATTCCACTGAAAAGATTGTCCAGCCTTGGGTAACAACAACTTATTTGAGCTGACTGTGCCTTTAAAGTGCAGATAACTAATGAAAAGAAAAAAGAAGCATCAAAAATCAAGATGAAGTAGTGTAAACTGAGAAACATGAGAACCTGAGAAATTAAACAAGAGGGAGGTCACTCAAACTCCCTGCCTTCAATGATGTCTGTCTGACTTATATAGGTATGTAAGCTTACCTTGAGATCTTGGACCTTTGAGGTCATTTTTTGGCTTACATCCTCAAGCTCCAAAAAGATCATCGGAAAAACCTCAAAGGTATATTTAATTTAAAGGTAGCTAAATTCCAAGGCATACATAAGGCCCTGAATCAGGTAGGCACAAGCAGGTGCAACATACAAAAAAGCCCCTCTGCTCCCTCGACGGCTAGTCCTGTTTGCTTGTCAAGACCTTCCTCCCTGGCTTTGATGACCTCAAAGATGTTAAGGACAAATGTAGGAATTTCCTCTTGGACAGCTGCAGCATCGTCATCATCAAACATCTGTAAAATATAAAAAACAGAATAAATCTGCAGGAACTCTTTTTATTAAGACCTACATACTTGCACCTTAACTTTTGGTTTATTTCTGTTTAAAAAAGCGGCCGCTAATTCATTAAGCATTTACATGGGTAAACCTTTATCATAAAGTGACAAGTTTGCATGCCAGAAACACAAGCAAGTTTAAAATCCATTGAGTCTAAAATGTATCAAAAAGTGTTGTAAAGTGAATAGCACGGCATTGTATACAAGAAAGAAGAAAATAAGAAATGATCCTTTATTAATCCCCTTGGGGAAATTCTTCTCTGCATTTGACCCATCCTTGGTTAGGGAGCAGTGGGCTTTCCTGTGAGGCGCCCGGGGAGCAGCTAGGGGTTCAGTGTCTCGCTCAGGGACACTTCGACATGTGAGCTAAGGGGGGACTAGGGATCGAGCCGGCTACCTTGTGGTTACTGGATGACCACTCATCCCCCTGAGCTACAGCCACCCCCTATATATATTAATTTTCTAAAAAATAAAATTGTTTCTGTGTTTGGAATGAAGATGTCATGAATACCCCAGGAGAAACATGGAGCCTATACATGATTCCACAAAGCCATCAACTATGCAGGATTGTACAATGTGTTTCGTACAGGCAGGTCTTCAAATCCAAGCGGCAGAGGTATATTTTCTTTACCTGGTAGACCTTGATAAACTCCTCTGGTTTTTCACCAACGTAGAGAATGAGGCCTCAGATCAGAGCTTCTCTTCGAGACTCAATGCTGTTGTCTTGTAGAAATATGAAAAATGGGATTAAGCCAAGTATAGACATCAGATTGCTTCTACACAAAAACTTCGAAACTAAACTAATTCTCATATTTCGCCCGAAAACGGCGCTCCAGAAGCGGTGATGTTTGTCAGTTTTCTCCATTAAAATCGACCGTTCAGTCCGGAGAAAGACTTAGGGAATCAGCCAAAGTATATCCGAGGATCAGCCTGGTTGTCCACTTGCTAACATGCAAAGACTGTATCTAACCAACTCACTGTACATTGCTAGCTTTATTCTTGCAGTTTCCGTTGACTTCTGACCGGAAACGTGAAATGGCGGAATTTGTGTGGCGAAATTGAGTCACGTGACCACCACTACTTTGCAGAGTAAATACAACGATGAAATGTTTGTTGTGTGCATTGACATCAGAAGATTTGCTGAGATTACGCAGATACAGCTTGTTAACCCTTTTAGATCTGTAATGATGACAGTCCGCCTGGTCCTTTTTGTCTTATTTATCAATAAATATGTCAACAAATGTCCCTTTGGCAAAATTAATTTGCTCCTTTTTTCAGGAGAAATGTAACTTTCAAAATCTGGCAAGTATTTGTCATTATTATGTGTTATAAAGGCGTACAACACTGTGTAAAAACTAAAAAGTAAAGAAACGTATTTGAATGTTCATCATATTTCTATTCTAAACAATTAAAAATGAACATGAGCAAAGCTTTTGAGATTACAGAAATTAAATGTGACCTATTTTACATCTTCTCAAACAGTTTTGTTTGCCCAAAGCATTCAGTGTCCATGTTATAGGCGTTTATATGTGTCCATGTCCAGGCCTTCTATCAGTCTTTTTCCCACTGTCCTTCTTTGTGTTTGTGGGGACAGAAAAGTGGCGTTTAGTGGGGGGTTTAGGTGGGCCAGCAAGTGGCAGAACTCTCAGAAACTATACTAATACTATTATTTACAACCACTACATATTATTTCCAAAGAAAACGCCACTCAAAGGTCAGTGACAAGCAGTGAAATGCCAATCAACGTCTCTTCCCTAATCCTCTGCAGCTGTGCTCAACTCAGCTCACTTCCACCCCTCCCCCACAGAGAAACTCGCCGCTGTTTTTCTATACCATTAAGCCTAGTTTATGGTTCTCCGTCAGGTCCGCCGTCGACGCAGACCCCTACGCCGTAGCCTGACGCGCACCTCCAAAAAATCCTAACTACGCGTCGCGTTGACGCGGACCGTAAGCGCTGTGATTGGTCCGCTCAGAAAGTAATTTCCGGCAGTTGCTTTTTCCCAGCCTCGACCGGTTTAGTGGTCGTACAGACCACCTCCCTAAAGTCTTCTCTGTCGCCTGCGCTTCAACATTTGCAATATAAGCATTTGCTCTTCAATATTGATGAGCTCCAACTTTAATGCAGCCGCTCCAACTTGGTCGCCATTGTTTACTGTGACCGGAATTCGGCTATAACCCCTGAAACCACACAGCCACACAGGCACACCCCCCTGGCGGCATGGCGGTAATTGCAGGCAACGCGTTCCCTCGACGCAGAACTTCGAATGCTCAACGACGGCGTCACGTGGAAGGCGTAGGTACGCCGTCCACGTGACGCAGAACCATAAACTAGGCTTTACCTTAATGAACAAAGTGTTGTCATTGGAAAGCTACGCTTCTTACGTTCAGAATCCGTTGGAATGACGTCGATTGTGTAAATACTCGAGGAGTTATGGCGATCTTGGTTTTGCACCCTGTTTGCATGTTACTTTCTGTCGCCGGCAACAGGCTCCGGACTAAAAGAAATGCACAATCTTTAGTCATTTAAACAAATACAGATCAAGTCCAGGACTCAAATGTTTCGTGTAGAGATAAAAACATACATTTTCATTTTAATATCATATATTTAATTGTGTTACATATACATCTTCTCATAATCACTTTTATCAGTGTAGTTGCTTGATCTAATCCAAGTACAAACCACTAGATGGTGGAAGCCTACCATAAGTGAGCAGGGCTCTCAAGTTTTTAAGACAAGTAAGAGTGACATATCCTCCTCCTCCTCCTCCTTGATTTTTAGGATTTTAAAAATAATACACTATAATACAATATAAAACATTCCAATCATCAAATGCACTCTTCAAATAAGTAAACAATTCCTGACATGTCCAAAGTAATGTGTCAATGTCCCGTCAAATCCTCACAAAGCAAGAACCAGCAAATATATTTGACATTTTTGCTTGAAAAATAGCAACAAATGAAATAATGGATTGATTATGAAAACAGATCAAACTCAAAACTGACAATAATGATGATGTAAACTAACAAAATGGATTACTGCATCCTTATCTCGAATATTTGTTCTAATAAGCAGTGTAGTCAAAACAACATTGCATGACATTCTAAAAATCCTGATTACATTTTGGATGGGTGATCGTTATACAGTATTGCTACTGACATGATATAAAATGCATTCGGTCTGGTTATATTGCAAAGTACAGTACATGATAAATTACCACTCCATAAAAAATTCTAAAAATAAAATAATAGTGAGATAAGTGATATGTGATAAGAAAAAAGTGAGAAGCAATTAAAAGGTCATAAATAAAATGATGCTATTGTAACACTCCTAAATGTTTCATAGCAGTGATAAAGAGTTCACCATTTTGTGGTTGTGTTCTTGATCCTATTTCTTTTGCAAAGGTTTTTGAGAGAGATCAGCACTTCTTCTGTTTTTAAAGAGTATATAATAGGATTGAGCAAAGCTGGTATGATGTGTGTCAAAGACGAGTTGATGATCCTGGCATTAGGATGGATGTAGGAGGTTACTGCCGCTATGTTGGTGCCCACAATTGGTAGGAAGAAAATAGCCACAAGAATCAGATGAGAAGTACAAGTTTTAAATGCTTTGAGTCGTTCCTCTCCTATTGCAATCCTGCTCAGTGCTATGGAAATGCAAACATATGTCAATGCTATCATTACTAAAGGAATACAGAGGAATGTAACAAACGCAACATATGCCAATATGTTATTTAAAGACGTGTCATTACAGGCCAGACGATAAACTGGTGAATGATCACAGTAAATGTTCTTCACCACCAAAGAATTACAGAAGGAGAGGCGATCAACAGCACCAACCATAAATGCTAGTACACTCAAAGAAATAGCCCACACAAACAGCAGCATTGCAGCAATAACTTGATTTGTCACAATACTATGGTATCTTAAAGGGAACCAAATTGCTACTAATCTGTCATATGCCAGTGTGGCAAGTGTCCATGACTGAATAGCTAAAAAGAAAAGAATAAAGAACATATGACTTAGGCAAGCCTCATAGATAATGTATCTCCTGTTGAACACAAGTGTGTCTAGGAGTTTTGGGATGAGAGCAGTGCTCCCACACAAATCTGTAAAAGCCAGGTGAAAGACAATCATGTATTTTGGAGTATGAAGCGTCTTGGCCAGGTAAATAATTGAGAGGAGGAAGCTATTCCCAAGAACAGTGATGATATAGGCAAAACACAGGAAGACATAGTAATACTTAATGTGAGGGGTGTTGGAAAACCCACTGAGATAGAATTTGGCAGGGCGAACAAATGTGTCATTAACATTGGTAACAGCTTTTTCTTCTGGGGTCATTATGAATATCTGTTTCCCTAGATGAACAAAGAAAAAAAAAGATTAATAGGAACATATAATACAGGATGAAACCACCAAATCACTAAACTCACCTGAGACAACTTTGAGTGTGCAGTGCAGTGAGTTGTGCTGTGAGAGACCTGACATTTATATAGAACCCCAAGTGGCTGTATCACATGTTCAGTCAATGAGTAGTCAACTCAGTTAACTTAAGTCACCAGGATAATGAATAGGATAAATAATATGTTTATGGTACAATCCATGATTCTCATGTAAAATCAGGATACATCTAGAAAAGTGCGCTCAGGAAAGTGCAGATATCCGCCAGGTGTGTCTGCAATAACCACTGCTGTAATGTTTGATTGAATAAATGCAACCCACGATCGTAAAATCAGCCGTCTAGACTGTTGAGACAAATCAAAAGCTTGTTAATTCAGTACAAAGGTGCAAAAAGTGACCAATTGAGCCTGTGACTGCTTGTTACCTCGCTAGCTAAAGTGAAGCCAACGACGCAGTGTCTTAAACGTGCATTCTTTCAAATGGCCAGCAGGGGGCGACTCCTCTGGTTGCAAAAACACGTCTGATTGTATAAGTCTATAAGAAAATTACCCTACTTTTTACTTAATTTATCACCTCAGAAAACATTGTAAACATGAGTTTTGGATCTCAATCGCTAGTTTCAAGTCTTCTTCAAAACAGCATGATGTTTATTCCATAAATTATAGTCCCATTCAGAGTAGAAAAGACCATAAAGTGGAGTATGCTTTAGGATGCCTTGTGTTTGACAGGTCGCTATCGCTACCAGAGCCACATACGGTCTCTCTACGTCACTCCTCCGCTGTCCAAATATGGTCACTTCTATTCACTGGTGACAAAAAGTCAAAATGACAATGGCTGTAATCTTAAAAAGGCTTAAAAATGGCAGTCCACAAACTAATGGGTGACGTCACAACGACTATGTCCACTTCTTATATACAATCTATGGTCTCTCCCCTCGTATACATCATAGACTGTATATAAAGATGGATGACATAACAGATCCCCAAAAGTGACGCCATCAAATCTTTATCCCTCTTGGTGTCTGGCCGCCGTAGAGGTCATAAATGCTCCCTCGCGCAGGTACATGGCCAAACTAAAAAGGTCAAATACAGATCAAATAATTGTTTCCCATGAACGGTTTCTGTCATTTCAGGTAGTTCTTATCATGCTGATGTACGTTCAAGTGTTCAAGTTTCTAATAAGTTTGGTATAAATGTGGTATTTGGTGGTCTATAAAAGGGTGAGACGTCATGATTGAAAGCTGTGCAAATTTTACAGCTCTGGGGGAAGTAGTCGCTCTTGGAATAGTCCAGATACTCTGAAATTGTACAAGAGTTGAGATGTAACTTTAACTTTCCATAACCATCACGAGTCTATGTAATAGACCGTGCCAATAATACTGAGTTGTTGTATCTTTCCAGCCAAGCAGCTACCGTGTGCACGACCATAATATCACGGCTCCAGCCCCCGATCAGTGCGGAACTCTGGCTTTAAATGAAGTTAAAATCTCCATATACTGCAACATTTTGGCTCCACTATTGCACAGTGGGAGAATGTGGAGACACGTTGTCCAGTTTACACTACACACACACAGACACCTCTCTCTCTCTCTCTCTCTCTATCTCTCTCTCTCTCTCTCTCTCTCTCTCTCTTTCTGCTCGCAAAAATCTGATTAAGTGGGGCTATTTTTGACAAGTCTTTTTTGTTTTAATCTTTTATAATTTGAATAACAAAAAAATCAAATGTTATGTTAAAGCTCAAAGCATCATGTACAGTCTCACTGAGCCGGGAGCATGTCTGTAGAGTCTTTTGTTTTATTACAGGTCAGTAAAAGATATTTACATTTTAGAAAGAACACTCATTGTGATGCAAGGGTTAACAACAAAACATTTGTAACAATAAATAACCAAGTTATCATTGATTTAAAAAATACATATACTATGTATATCAAATATGTTAAAATGAATACACAAGTAAACTAGATACAAAGTAGACTGCATATTCCAACAAGATGGCATGCGTAGAGACAAAAAGTGTTGTAAGACAATAACTTGTTTGTTCAATTATTGATTTAAAGAAGACAAAAACACATTTCTTTATAAGATTTAGCTTTTTCTCCAGACTTCATATCTGCTCACAAATTATTATTTTTGTCCAGAACAAATTTTAAAACATCGAACAAATTTGACATTTTTCATTAAAAAAATTACCAGCATCTATGTAAGAGAAAGATCAGTAAAACATGATTTTATTCACTTTGATTATTCTGGTATTTACATATCACTATTACTTTTGAAAACTGTCTACAGGACAGAGTGGATTATTTTCTGTTGATAACCTTGATTATTAGTCAAATAATGAATTGTCATTTTCCAAAAATGTGCATGAAGTTAAATAGGATCCTTCTACCGTTTACAATATCAAATTTACAGCAAATGAAGTGAAAGAGATGATTTATATTACAAAGAAAATTGTCACGTTGTGGTTCATTTCTTTATGGTTTCCCTTTGATTCTCAATAACCTTTTCACTGATACTTTGATTTATTGTGTCTGCAGAACATACATGATTGGGTTCAACATGGGAGGAAAAATAGAGGTCAAGGACAAGTTCATGATCCTGGCATTAGGATGTATTTTTTCCATCAGAGTAAACGGGATTAACACTAGAATGAAATATATTGCCACCAATGAGAGATGAGCTATGGATGTTTTAAAGGCCTTGAGACATAATCATTCTAAAAACCCTTATTACATTTTGGATGGGTGATCGTTATACAGTATTGCTACTGACGTGATATAAAATGCATTCGGTCTGGTTACATTGCAAAGTACAGTACATGATAAATTAACACTCCATAAACATTTTTTAAAGTAAAATAATAGTGAGATAAGTGATACATGATGAGAAAAAATGGAGATGCAAGTAGTAAAAGGTCATAAATAAAATGATGCTATTGTAACACTCCTAAATGTTTCATAGCAGTGATAAAGAGTTCACCATTTTTTGATTGTGTTGTTGATCCTATTTCTTTTGCAAAGGTTCTTGAGAGAGATCAGCACTTCCTCTGTTTTTAAAGAGTATATAATAGGATTGAGCAAAGCTGGTATGATGTGTGTCAAAGATGAGTTGATGATCCTGGCATTAGGATGGATGTAGGAGGTTACTGCCGCTATGTTGGTGCTCAAAAATGGTAGGAAGAAAATAGCCACAAGAATCAGATGAGAAGTACAAGTTTTAAAGGCTTTGAGTCGTTCTTCTCCTATTGCAATCCTGCTCAGTGCTATGGAAATGCAAACATATGTCAATACTATTATTACTAAAGGAATACAGATGAATATAACAAAAGCAACATATGCCAATATGTTATTTAAAGACGTGTCATTACAGGCCAGACGATAAACTGGTGAATGATCACAGTAAATGTTCTTCACCACCAAAGAATTACAGAAGGAGAGGCGATCAACAGCACCAACCATAAATGCTAGTACACTCAAAGAAATAGCCCACACAAACAGCAGCATTGCAGCAATAACTTGATTTGTAACAATACTATGGTATCTTAAAGGGAAGCAAATTGCTACTAATCTGTCATATGCCAGTGTGGCAAGTGTCCATGACTGAATAGTTCCAAAGAAAAGAATAAAGAACATATGACTTAGGCAAGCCTCATAGATAATGTATCTCCTGTTGAACACAAGTGTGTCTAGGAGTTTTGGGATGAGAGCAGTGCTCCCACACAAATCTGTAAAAGCCAGGTGAAAGACAATCATGTATTTTGGAGTATGAAGCGTCTTGGCCAGGTAAATAATTGAGAGGAGGAAGCTATTCCCAAGAACAGTGATGATATAGGCAAAACACAGGAAGACATAGTAATACTTAATGTGAGGGGTGTTGGAAAACCCACTGAGATAGAATTTGGCAGGGCGAACAAATGTGTCATTAACATTGGTAACAGCTTTTTCTTCTGGGGTCATTATGAATATCTGTTTCCCTAGATGAACAAAGAAAAAACAAGATTAATAGGAACATATAATACAGGATGAAACCACCAAATCACCAAACTCACCTCAGACAACTTTGAGTGTGCAGTGCAGTGAGTTGTGCTGTGAGAGACCTGACATTTATATAGAACCCCAAGTGGCTGTATCACATGTTCAGTCAATGAGTAACTGTCTCATAGTTTATGTCATCCAAGGACTGATGAGGTCAACGCAGTTAACTTAAGTCACCAGGATAATGAATAGGATAAAGAATATGTTTATGGCACAATCCATGATTCTCATGTAGAAACAGTATACATCTAGAAAAGTGCACTCAGAAAAGTGCAGATATTCGCGAGGTGTTTCTGCAATAACCACTGCTGTAATGTTTGATTGAATGAATTCAACCCACAATCGTAAAATCAGTCGTCTAGACTGTTGGGACAAATCAAAAGCTTGTTAGCTCAGTACAAAGGTGTAAAAAGTGACCAACTGAGACTGTGACTGCTTCCAGAGGAACCTGGTGCTGCTGACCGTATTTCAATATATATAAAACACTGGAACAGTAATGGTGCTGCTACATTGTGTCACAAAGCTCCACAACTGAGATACACACACACACACACTCACACACACACAGACACAGAAAGACACACACACGCACACATTAATCAATCTATACTTATTGGGTTTAGGGCTGGGCGATATGGCAATATATATTGTCAAAATTATATAACAAATGTATATTAACTAAGGTACACAGAAATGCGTTAACACAATGTTTTATTTGGGGCTGCTTATGTAGGAACAGTATTTCTGTTGTACGACATACAACATTTCACAGATTAATAAAAAAAAGTATCTATGGAGAAGCTGTGCACACAATTAAATGTATAGTTGCCTGTTTTTGATTGCGATAAATGTTTGATGCTACCACACTACATGTCCATTACTTGTACATTGCAATGAAAACAATTGTAAAACAAATAAATAAAAGCAGGCCTAAAAGAGTAGAACACACTGCACAGAATGCTCTTCAAAGGTTAATGTTTGATGGTGTGATTTCACTTTGGCCGTGTAAATACTCACAAACTTCTTACAATAATTGGTAATAAGGGGTGTGTATCTTTCCCTCCCAAAATAATTAAATTCATATCTCAATACATGTTCTGCAATATGAAATTAAAAACACACGAGGGCCCAGAGGAGATTCTAGCAATGGGACACTAGGTGGTATAAGCTAGTGATGCTAATTTATTCGCCCTACCTAACATTTAGCCAAAAAAAGATAACCAAAACTCTTGTGTACTACTGTTGAATGTAGCTGAGCATCTCACATTCAGCACAGTTGCCTGACACATTAATCCTATTTATTTTTATGATTCTTTATGGCTTGTTACCTCGCTAGCTAAAGTGAAGCCAACGCGGAAGTGTCTTAAACGTGCATTCTTTCAAATGGCCAGCAGGGGGCGACTCCTCTGGTTGCAAAAACAAGTCTGATTGTATAAGTCTATAAGAAAATTACCCTACTTTTCTCTTAATTTATCACCTCAGAAAACATTGTAAACATTTTCTGAGTTTTTTATCTCAAGTTTCAAGTCTTTTTCAACACAGCATGATGGTTATTTCGTAAATTATAGTCCAAGTCAGAGTAGAAAAGACCATAAAGTGGAGTATGCTTTAAGATGCCTTGTGTTTGACAGGTCGCTATCGCTACCAGAGCCACATACGGTCTCTCTACGTCACTCCTCCGCTGTCCAAATATGGTCACTTCTATTCACTGGTGACAAAAAGTCAAAATGACAATGGCAGTAATCTTAAAAAGGCTTAAAAATGGCAGTCCACAAACTAATGGGTGACGTCACAACGACTATGTCCACTTCTTATATACAATCTATGGTCTCTCCCCTCGTATACATCATAGACTGTATATACAATTGGATGACATAACAGATCCCCAAAAGTGACGCCATCAAATCTTTATCCCTCTTGGTGTCTGGCCACCGTAGAGGTCATAAATGCTCCCTCGCGCAGGTACATGGCCAAACTAAAAAGGTCAAATACAGATCAAATAATTGTTTCCCATGAACGGTTCCTGTCATTTCAGGTAGTTCTTATCATGCTGATGTACGTTCAAGTGTTCAAGTTTCTAATAAGTTTGGTATACATTTGGTATTTGATGGTCTAAGAGGGGGTGAGACGTCATGATTGAACGCTGTGAAAATGTTACAGCTCTGGTAGAAGTAGTCGCTCTTGGAATAGTCCAGATACTCTGAAATTGTAAAAGAGCCGAGATGTAACTTTAACTTTCCATAACCATCATGAGTCTATGTAATAGAACGTGCCAATTATACTGAGTTGTTGTATCTTTCCAGCCAAGCAGCTACCGTGTGCACGACCATAATATCACGGCTCCAGCCCCCGATCAGTGCGGAACTCTGGCTTTAAATGAAGTTAAAATCTCCATATACTGCAACATTTTGGCTTCACTATAGTACAGTGGGAGAATGTGGAGACACATTGTCCAGTTTACACTACACACACACAGACACCTCTCTCTCTCTCTCTCTCTCTCTCTCTCTCTCTCTCTCTCTCTCTCTCTCTCTCTCTCTCGCTCTCTCTATTTTTGACAAGTCTTTTTTGTTTTAATCTTTTATAATTTGAATTGCAAAAAAATCAAATATTATGTTAAAGCTCAAAGCATCATGTACAGTCTCACTGAGCCGGGAGCATGTCTGTAGAGTCTTTTGTTTTATTACAGGTCAGTAAAAGATATTTACATTTTAGAAAGAACACTCATTGTGATGCAAGGGTTAACAACAAAACATTTGTAACAATAAATAACCAAGTTATCATTGATTTAAAAAAGACATATACTATACTACTATGTATATCAAAGATGTTAAAATGAATACACAAGTAAACTACATACAAAGTAGACTGCATACTCCAACAAGATGGCATGTGTAACGACAAAAAGTGTTGAAAGACAATAACTTGTTTGTTCAATTATTGATTTAAAGAAGACAAAAACACATTTCTTTATAAGATTTTGCTTTTTCTCCAGACTTCACATCTGCTCACAAAATTCATTTTTATTTTATTTCTTTTGTCCAGAACAAATTTTAAAACATCAAACAAATTTGACATTTTGCATTAAAATAACTACCAGCATCTATATAAGAGAAAGAAAAAACATGATTTATTTCACTTTGATTATTCAGGTATTTACATATTACTATTACTTTTGTAAGGACAGAGTGGATTTTTTTGTGTTGATTACCTTGATTATTAGTCAATTCATGAATTATCAATTTCCAAAACGTTGCATGATGTTAAATAGGATCATTGGCAAATTTACAGCAAATGAAGCGAAAGAGATTCTGTATAACAAAACTAATGTCACGTTGTGGTTCATTTCTTTATGGTTTTGGATTTCCCTTTGATTCTCAATAACTTTTTCACTGATAATTTGATTTCTTGTGTCTGCAGAACATAAATGATTGGGTTCAACATGGGAGGAAAAATAGAGGTCAAGGACAGGTTCATGATCCTGGCATTAGGATGTATTTTTTCCATCAAAGTAAATGTGATTAACACTGGAATGAAATATATTGCCACCAATGAGAGATGAGCTATGCATGTTTTAAAGGCCTTGAGACCTTCTTGAACAGTCGCTACTTTAGCCAAAGTGTAGCCAATATATAGGTAACTTAACAAGATGAAAATGAATGGAAGCCAAAAAATAAGAACAGGGAACAGACAACTAATGACATAATTGGGGAAATGGTCATTACATGCAAGCCTGTATATCTGGCCATGGTCACAGAAATAGCTGTTAATAACCACAGACTCACAGAAGGAAAGTCTTGTGAGAAGGCCAACTGCAATAAGTACAGCAAGTATAACAAAGACCCAGAAAGAGGCAATCAAAGACAGCATGAACCTGTGGGTCACCTTCACCTGATAGTGCAGAGGGAAGATGATGGCAATTAGTCTGTCATAGGAAAGTGCAACAAGATTAAATGACTGCATGGAAAGGCAGGTGTAGCAGAAAAAAAGAAATGTCAAGCAGTCGTTGTAGGGGATGTTGCGATGGTTAAACAGAAAGATGTCAAGAAGCTTAGGCATCAGAGCAGAGCTACCAAACAGGTCCACAAATGCTAGATTAAAAACTGCAATATATTTTGGAGTTCTCAGATTATGATCCAAGTATATTACTGCCATCACAACTGTGTTCCCGAGCACCGTAACAATATAAACAAAACAGAGGAAGACATAGTAATACTCGATATTCAGGATGCCAGATAAACCATTTATTATGAAGTAGGCAGGATGGACTAAAGTGATATTTTTCCCAAGAGCCGAGTTGAATAAATTCATTGTAAAACTTTCCAGTGGTTTATGAAGTAAAGTGTCCTCTTCTGTGCTTCAGAATTAGCACTGTGGTGTGTCTCTCTTTCTGGTGACAGGCTTTAACTGTTTTGACCGGATTGGCTACTAAGAGAAGCTTTCCGTCCTCCTCTGCATTTTCCCCTATGTCTATTGTATGTAAGCAACTCATCATCAGACATCACACCAATTTAAATCAATTTTACTGACTCCAATTTACGTTCACAAATCTAGCAATCATCTACTGTACGACTGTTTATTTTATACTTGGTGTAATATTGAAGTAAGTAACCTTTAAATTAGTTTTTATTTTTTTATAAGAATGATGTATTAAATAGCATTGTATAAGGAGACACTTATAGTGACAAACCTAGGGATGATTATCACCTGAATGTGCAAAGAGTTTCAGCTATCCGGCCACAACTGTTTTGATTCACTCTCACCAACCTCCTAGCTAATTTTTTACCGGAACAGGCAGTGGTTTTCATTCAAAACATTAAAAAAAAACACTGAACACCACCTTGTCAGCAACAAACAGCAGACCGACACAGTTAATGAATAGTGGGGATGGGTACCAACAACTGGGTGTTAAACAGGGATGGGTGCTACATTATTAAATACTGTATTATTTATAAGTTCCAACATTATCTGTTCCTTTTTCTGTACGTTTTAACTCTTTAAAGTATTATTCAGTCCTCTGTTCTCTGTGTCGGGGCTGTGCTCTTAAACGTACACAAACAACACACAGCCTAAGTCAGCAAACAGCAGGACAACTACACTTGTTGTTGAAAGTGCTGGCTGTATTGGGGCGGTTGAGGGGGATTTCACTTACCTCTCCAATGCTCCAGCCTTGGCCTCACTCCTCATTGCCTTTTAAATGTGTAATGTATATTTATTCTCACCATAAATTTCAGAATATGTCTTGTTCTTTCTCTCCCCCACTCTTTACCCCACATCCCACCCTGTCCTGGGCCCTGTTCCTCGTACGTGATTCAACTAAGTCGATCAAATGTCTTATTAGCCATCTTAAATTAACGCGATGATTGAAGTCAGGCTATCCTGGTTTCTCAAAGGCTATTACCAAATTCAAACCAGACTTCTGTAATCAGGATAATTGCGCGTGCTTGTTCTACCTTCAAAGGGGAAAGCACCGATCACCGAAACCATGATTTTCTAACAGTACAATGGCAAATAAACTCAGAGGAAGAGCCTCTTTTTTTCTCTGCTGACGAGCAGGAGATGATCATGAACGCATATGAGGGATTCAAGACCATAATCATGACAAAATCTAACACCGCCACCGCTGCGAGGGCTATACTGTTTGCTGTCCTGGCTCCTCAATGGTGGAATGAGCTCCCCATTGACATCAGGACAGCAGAAAGTCTCTACATTTTCTGTCGCAAACTAAAAACACATCTTTTTCGACTACACCTTGAATAAGGAAGATAGCGCCGTAGTAGCACTTTAGTAGCATTTAGATGGCACTTACTGATAGCACTTTGTAGTTTAACTTTATTGAAATTGTACTTTCTTGATTCTTGTTGGAATTGCACTTATTGTAAGTCGCTTTGGATAAAAGCGTCAGCTAAATGAAATGTAATGTAATATACAAGAAGCATGGCAAAATATTGCAGGCAAGTTAAATGTGTAAGTGTTGGGGAAATGTATAGGCTAATTTTAAGTGCCTCATCACCCCAATCAAGCTCAGGGGGATGAGTGGTTGTCCCGTAACCACAAGGTAGCCGGCTCGATCCCCAGTCCCCCCATAGTTCACATGTTGAAGTGTCCCTGAGCAAGACACTTAACCCCTAGCTGCTCATAGGCACATTTAAAGAAGAAAGAAATGATCATTTATTAATCCCCTTGGGGAAATTCTTCTCTGCATTTGACCCATCCTTGGTTAAGGAGCAGTGGGCTGCGCTGAGAGGCGCCCAGGGAGCAGTAAGGAATGCATCATCGAATGAGATCTTGCTGGTGAAAATAATTATCTCAACTCTTTCAGAATAAGTAGATAAAAATAAGCCCAAAGAGTATCTAATTGATACAAATGAATAGATACTTATGAGGATATATGTACTGCTTAAGTATCATGTACGCTTATGTATCATGTACCATATATGTGTAAATCAGTGGTGGGCCATGGATTTGGTCTGATTTGTTTAGGCCTGCTATTTAGTTTAACAGCTGATCACGGCGTGGCTGGGAGCAGAGCAACAGAGGAACACAGACGCTGTGCAATGAGAAAATAAGCTAATAGGGAAAAATAATTATAATACATGTAGTGTATTTGTGAAAAACAATTACATTATAAAATAAATATAACTTTTAATTATAGAAATTCAAAATAAATAATACAAAATAAATAATACAAAAATTAAATTTAAGTTTAAACTTTGTGATTCTGTTTAGGCCAGCAGAGAAGGCTTAGCAGGCCCTGCCGGCTCGCCACTGGTGTATATACGTGTGTGTGTGTGTGTGTGTGTGTGTGTGTGTGTGTGTGTATTACCATATAGAACTAGGAGTTTGAATATGTGTATGTGAATCAGTGTGTATGTATGTATGAATTATTCATAATCAGAAATTCAATCAATTGAAGCAGTGAAAAGAAATTGTGTATGATTCTCTCTACTCTTATCATGAGTCCACCTGAATAATGTTCTACAATTATGATATGCTATGGTGTACAAATAACACTGTCATATAATTATGAGTGCTTTCAACCCCCATGTAGTTGCAACCCAGCCATCAAGAGGACATGGGAGCAAGTAAAAGCTAAGCACAAAAACATTATTCATTATGGTGAGTCAATACAATATGTGTGTAGACGTCTAATGAAATGTTCCCCCTGGGCTACTCTAGGGCTGAGTAGGCCTTAGCCCCTCCTACTTAGTACTTTGTCTCTGTCAAGCGTCTTTGAGCATTTGGAAAAGCGCTATATAAATGAAATGTATTATTATTATTATTTATTATTACTTCCTGGTTCCCAATTAGCTTGGGCTGCCATATGTAAGCCACCCCATGAGCTGCCTCTTTCTCTCGTTCTGACTACCAGGCTTCGTTAGGTGTAGACTTCCTAAATTGAGGCATATTTGCCGTGGGTTTCAACTTTTTGTCTTTTACTCGATAGGTCCAGCTCCAGAGATTCCCACTTCCCCGTCGAGCTTTCTGGGTGGGGTTGTGCAGTGAGCAGGCTAGTGATGCTGACTGCCACTGCTGTTTTGTTTAAGTCACTAATTTACTTATATTTATGGTTTTTGTTTTGCTTAGTTTTGATTTGCATTGTTTTGTGTTGCTTGGCTTTGTTTTGCATGGTTTTGTGTTCGTTAGTTCATTTAGTTATCCTTTTTAATTGTGAATCTATATCTCTAAGTATATTAGATATACTTGTTTTATTGGTTTTAACCTGTTAGATGTGATGGACATCCTGTATTTTATAACCCAGTCAAAGTGTTTCTTGTAATAAATATTATAATCTTGGAGTAATCCCTGGTCTCATTAATCCATCCACTGCCACATGTATCCTTATAAACTGAGCTCTTTAGTGGTTTTGAGCCAGTGTTAAAGGTGCAGCACGAAGTATAATTTATCCGACCAGGGCCTTGTGGTCACATGTGCCATGGTAATGTATTGAACAACTTGTCAGTGTCATATCCTTCATATTTTAGCAAACAAAAAGAGGGCTGATATGGTCAAGATGGAGGGAGGACCTAAGACTCCAGATTTTACTCCTGCTGAGGAGCTGTCACTCCAGCACAATAAGGGTAGTAATTCTTAATAACCTTTTCACTGATACTTTGATTTCTTGTGTCTGCAGAACATAAATGAAGTAAAGTCTGTATGTCCCTGAATGGTTGGAGAGCTTTAATGTGAAGGTGGTTGGGTTAAAAAAAGACACAGCAAAGTGGTTCAGAAAAGAGAAGCAGACAAGAAAACAAGATGGGTCTCGGTGGTTTATAAATATGAGATATTTATGTCCATAAAGAAAAAAAAATCCCAATATTTCATTGTGAACTATATACATTTCGTAAGGTACAGTGAGCATGTGCAGATACACAAACTTTAAATAACAATAACTTATTTTCTTGCATTACAAAACCACATCAGAACAAATAAAAACATGTAATTGAGTTATTTGTCATGAGATTATAGGTCATTATGGTTGAGGGGGTTCTACATATTACACAAAGTTAAAACATAAAAGTGTCAACAGACAATATAACAAACAATTAAACAGTTAAACATACAGACAAAAACAGAAAACACAAATATTGTAAATAGTAAATAAATACAACTAATAAATGGCAACAAAGTAGTCATTGACAAGTGGTTCTTAATTAAAGTAACTTAAAACATGTATAATTAGTCTCAAAATAGAAGATCAGCATTTGAATAGAATTAATTCAAAAGAAAATTCAGGTTGAATTTAATGTTTAAATATTTACAATAGCTCCCGCTTAATTGATTTTAATCAACAAGTATTGTACAAATTGGCAATCTTCAACACAATGCCCAAGACATAAACGCAGGTGGTCATTTTATGATAACTTTCTTCACTTTAACTTTGCTTTCCTTTCTGAGTTTTAATATTTTTTTTACTGATACTTTGATTTCTTGTGTCTGCAGAACATAAATGATTGGGTTCAGCATGGGAGGAAAAACAGAGGTCAGAGACAGGTTTATGATCCTGGCATTTGGATGTATTTTTGAAGCCATACTAAATGTGGTTAATATTGGGATGAAATAGATTGCCACTAATGAAAGATGAGCTGTGCAGGTTTTAAAGGCCTTGTGTCTTTCCTGAACTGTGGCCACTTTAGACAAAGCATAACCAATACATACATAACTTAACACGATAAATGCCAGTGGAAGCCAAAGTATTAGAGCTATTAACACCCCACTGATGATAATGTTGGGTGTATTGTCATTGCAGGCCAGCCTGTATATCTGGCCGTGGTCACAGAAATAGCTGTTAATAACCACAGACTCACAGAAGGAAAGTCTCGTAAGAAGACCAACTGCAATAAGAGCAACAGTAATAACAAAGGCCCAGAAAAAGGCTATCAAAGACAGCATGAACCTGTGGGTCACCTTCACCTGATAGTGCAGCGGGAAGATGATGGCAATTAGTCTGTCATAGGAAAGTGCAACAAGATTAAATGACTGCATGGAAAGGCAGGTGTAGCAGAAAAAAAGAAATGTCAAGCAGTCATTGTAGGGGATGTAGCGATGGTTAAACAGAAAGATGTCAAGAAGCTTAGGCATCAGAGCAGAGCTACCAATCAGGTCCACAAATGCTAAATGAAAAACTGCAATATATTTTGCAGTTCTCAGATTATGATCCAAGCATATTACTGCCATCACAACTGTGTTCCCAAGCACTGAAACAATATAAACAAAACAGAGGAAGACATAGTAATACTTGATATTCAGGATGCCAGAAAAACCACTTATTACAAAATATGCAGGACGCACAAAAGTGATGTTTTTTCCAAGGGCCGAGTTAAAAAAGTCCATTGTAAATTCTCAAATTTGTATCAGTCCGAAGCAGTGTTTAATGTAGATAGCAGTACTACACATCAACACTGGGTTCTGTTAAACAGAGGTGAGCTCTTCTCTCTCTCTCTCTCTCTCTCTCTCTCTCCCTCTCTCTCTCTCTCTCTCTCTCTCTCTCTCTCTCTTTCTGACAATGAAGCTCTGAAAAACTTTAAATGTTTTCCCTCTCCCTCTCTGCGGGACAATGCCTAAAAGCCCTTAAGTCTATTCTATTTAACCAAAACCAAACCCCCCCTTCACTTCAATCAGCAGCAGTTGGCAAGCAAGCCATGGGAGTTGTAGCATCTATTCATTGAACAATAGCCTAAACTGTACACACACTTCCCAATCTGTATTTTGTATCTGTATTTTTCCAGGCATGGTATTGTTCCAATATTGTGACAACAACAACCCTTTTATTACCTAGGAATGTCAATAATTAACCATTTAACTATTAACCTTTTAGAAAGCAAGCCCTATTTTCTGAAAATTGGAAGGTGGTCATACCCATACTAAAACTGGGTTATCTAGCTGCGGGTGCTTGGCCGACAAAGGCAATAAGCTTTATAGAAAGGTGAGCTTATCGTGTGTAGCATCAAGTTAACACGACACAATTTAATATTTTCCATAACGTGGGGAACTCTCTCGGAGTCCTTTTCGAGACATCTTGTTCATACTTATGGTTTATGCTCATACTTGAACTATGTTGAAAACATGATACATGTGCTTATATGTCTGGGATTCATACATGGGACTTGTGACAGTAGAACACAATATATGAGCTCTTAAACAAGCACATGAAGGGGGGGGCTTACCGACAATACACATTTTAAATTAATACTTTTGGTTAAACAGTTCAAATAAATATAAAAACATAAAAATAGAAGCAAAGCAAAGCAAACCTCAAAGTAGAGGCTTGTCATTTAGCTAATCCACCTTAAAGGTAAGCCTTTAAGTGAGCCTGTGTGGTTGTTACAAGCTTCAGAGCTAACTAAATTGCCTTAAGCTTCTACTGGCCATCAGGGGGTGACTCCTCTGGTTTGTACAAATAAGTCTGATTGTATTGCAGTCTATGAGAAAATGACCTTACCTCTCACAGGATTTATTACCTCAGTAAACATTGTAAACATGAGTTTATGGTCTCAATAGTTAGATTGAAGTCTTCTTAAATTTAGCATGATGTCTGTTTTGTCAATTATGGTCCCATTTAGAGTAAAACAGTCGATAAAGCAGGGAATGCTTGAGGGCGTGGCTACATTGTGATTGACAGGTTGCTACCAATATTTTGTACAGCGCCTCTACTACGGCGTCATTCCTTTGCTGTCCAAATATGGTCACTTCTGTTGACTGGTTGCAAAAAAAAAGATGGCAACCGACAAATTCCAAGAAGTTGATTTTGTCAGCAATTTCTTACCAGCTTTCTAAACTGTGTTACTTTCTGCCTGAATTACGTGTTTAACGTCTACGTATTTGTCCAATATTATAGTTTTCTCATTATTTGTAAAATGCGCCCCTCTGCTGACGGCACACTTGTCCATGTTTGTGATTGGTCATATGCTGCAAACGCCAACCATATAAGTGAACACACTCTTAATCAAATTGAGAAACCCTGGGTTGATTTACACAGCTGGTAAGCAGCTTTGTGGGACTGCGGTTGTTCGGGTTAGTTAAGCCAGATAACCAAAAGATAACCTGTGTATGTTCAACTCGCTTTGTGGTACAGGGCTCAGGTTTAAATTAAACATATATTTAAAGTAATTATTAAATATATTGATATATATATATATATATATATATATATATATATATATATATATATATATATATATATATATTGTATATTGCAGCTTAGCCTAACAGTATTGAGATATTATAAGCCATATTGCCCAGTCCCTACCTCCAGCACACAATGTGCAGCAGTCCGGTGTAAATCATGATACTTAGAAAAGTGTCCCTGTCCAAAATGACAGATATGTCAAGATCTTGTTCATGCATGAGCTCCATAGGGAGCATGGGATTCACAGGTGGTGTCTAAAGTCATGAGGATGCTGTACTGGACCATCATCGTAAAACTGGAGCCAACACTTGTTGGATTCATCCAACGTTACCTCAGTTGTAGTCATGACCTTTGGGTACAAACCAAAAAGATAAGTTCCTGCTCAGAACCTATTGAACCTATTGAATGAAAGCTGGAAGTAGAATGTTTCCAGCTGTTTATCCATGAAGCCAGAATGAAAAAACTTTGTTTTGTCGTTTCATACTTTCATACTTTCTCTGGCAGGCCCCCTGAGTAAGAAGTTCACAACTGAACTGTGCTTTACTCCCTTGCTGAAAGCTGGAACAACTCAGTCTAATGAGGCTGTTAATGAGTTGTTAGTTGACACTGCTCTTGCAGGATGATGACATCCAGAACAGTTAGGTAAACACTTTGTCCCAAACTGCACGGTACAGTCAAGGGAGAGGGTGTAATGTATAGTAAATTGGTAGACAGCAAGAACTGCATTGCCTCATGCACTATAAACTTGTTTGTGTCCTGGATCATTTTAACAACAAGCACATAATTACCTTTGTATTACTTGTTTGTGATCTAATCTGAATCATAAGAGAACAGCTCTGCGTTAAATCTGCAAAAATGGAGTAAACGCTTATTAAGCACTTATTCTATTTCCCAGGTGTCACAACACATCTGAATTTGGTCCATGAGGGTCCTGGGGTTGTACAGATTATGTAAAGGAGGGATTCACATTTACTAAGGATGAGTACAAAATTTGATTGGCATAAGAAACCCCATTCTCATCTTCTACAAATACC
The DNA here is from genome assembly GCF_910589615.1 of Taurulus bubalis. Classification (NCBI taxonomy): domain Eukaryota; kingdom Metazoa; phylum Chordata; class Actinopteri; order Perciformes; family Cottidae; genus Taurulus; species Taurulus bubalis. The sequence continues at coordinate 34,433,742 of NC_136590.1, read as the reverse complement.
AAAAATAGATTATTGTAATGAAGTACATCGGTACCTGCAACAATGTTTTAGGATTTTGAGGAATACACTTCATTTGACTTCCTGAACAAGAAGCAGTTACAGCACGAAACAGCCTGTTTCGTGCTGCCTTTTTTAGCGGTTGACTCTCGCTTCACATATTGCACAGACATGTGTGTGTATTTCTCAAAATGTTGAACTATTCCTTTGAATTTAGTGCACATGCAAACATGAAATAACACATTCCTCTTACTGTATGGCCTTGCTTTGTTGCCATACACTATTGCATCGTTACTTTTTTTCACAACAAAAGTTCAAGATGAACAATAGCAGATCTCATGAGAGACACAATTAATTAGTGGAAAAATGTTCGTTATCAATTTTGATATTCTATGAAAACAATTCATTTTAAGTTGAAGGATGAATAAATCAAAGGCCAATTGTCAAAAATACATAAATGTAAAGTACAGCTGTTCATCCCTAAAATGTATTATAATTAAATTACAAAAGTAATTCCCTCTGTCTGTATGCACACATGATACTTTACCATATAAAATGAAAACTAGCATCATATAAACACGTAAGATCTTCATAATCAATAGACCTGCACTCTATAAGTGTTCGGTAAGGTTAAAACAATTTGGAGATGGACTAAACACTAACTCCTGCCTTGGAGAAAGACCATTCTAAATTCCAGGGATACTTACATTTATAATTCTCATTAATTTCATCTGGCTCAGTATGCTGTTTCTAAAATAATATTAGAATCTACTCCAGAGACTATTAAAGCTCCAGGGCCATGAGAGATTTGAACTCAAAACTATTATGAGTTTTCTCCGTAGGGATATACTATTAAGCTATTGTCGCCAAATAAATGAAATTAGCTCCCTGGGGTATATTACAGGTGTTTCTTTGTATTGGTCTTAAGTAATATTCTAATTTTCTGAGATACTGCATTTTGGATTTTCCTTAGTTGTCAGTTATAATCATCAAAATTAAAAGAAATAAACATTTGAAATATATTATTCTGTGTGTAATGAATGAATATAATAGACAAGTTTCACTTTTTGAATTTTGAATTAGTGAAATAAATCAACTTTTTGATGATATTGTAATTATATGACCAGCACCTATATAGTGGGTCTACAACTAATGATTTTATTCTTTATCAATTTATCTTTTACTGAATTTCTTCAACAAAATGTCAGAATAAGATAAGTTGCCAATGCACACTCCTCACACAATCTTACCATTTTTAGTTTATAAATTACTTAAAACAACAGATATTTTCTGTCACTCAACCAAACTATTCATTTCAGCATTTGTATGATAAGCTTTAGACTTTCTTCAACTACAAACTGTCAACTCTCGAGCAAGGTGACTCAGGGGAATTCCACCACAATGCCACTGCACCTCCTCATTTGCCCTCATGAGAGAACTGTTTCTCCTCCTGTTTCCCAGAGGACAACAGTCTTGCTTAAACATGTTATGACCAAACTGACTAATTGATCCTGAGAGTGTTCGGCCCCCAATACACACAGACAGAGACACAAATATGTATCACACAAAACGATGCAGCATATTGTTGTTCAAGTACTTTTCTCTTTGTAAGTCTTTTTTTGGTTTGGAAAGACATATAGCAATTCCCACCATCACTGTGTGTTCTGCCTTTGACATTTTTGGCCTTTTAATTGAGCTGTATTTTCTTTATCAACGTGGTTCAGCCTGTAGTGAAATCGGCCATCATATCATACATAATATGGCAGCTTCTGTCCTTTATTGTCCTTTATTAGTAATGTTTGAAGTGGTACGCAGTAAACTTCTACGGCACTTCTACGGCACTTCCACATTTTACTATTTGGAGACCTCTTCAGCACCAGCGCTTCTCACTTGCTGCCGGTTCTCCTACTACCCTCTCCATACCAGGTTCTCTGGGCGATTCCTAATCATACAGCGCAGCATCAGCATTATTGGGCCTCATAAACTGTATGAACATAAAAACTATGTGAACCGCATCTGGATGAGCCGACACATAGTATGACATCATCAGCACAGGGAAGAGGGAGTGAGAATAAGGGTGCTTATTTATTGATACAATGTTAACGTCCTTTTTGAGAAAATAATTAATGAATTGTTCGTGATATGTTTTATTTTATTTTTGTCAACAAAAATAAAACACTTTTTCTGAATCTGCTCTTCTGATTTGCAGAATATAATTTTCAGAAGAACTAAATGTTCAGACCAAGGCTGTGATATGTGTAAATTATACAATAATTATTCAACGATTGCAAATTAGTTTCTTTAACTTGTTCAGGCTTTATAATAATAATGGTCCAAAAAGTCAAAACATTTTCTTGAGGGCGGAACCCCGATCGCAAAATAGTATCTTCCATTCACTGTAGAAATTCAGATTGTTTCCCTTGACCATGATGTATACAATATCCGAGCGTCCTGACTGGAACACTGCTCCTAAAACCTGAGTGAATCTCTCAGACATCTCAGCTCTGCATGCAGGCTGGTGTTGATGCCAAGCTGTAGGCAACCTATTATATATTATAGAGAGGAGTATGTTTTCTACTATAGAAGATGCATAGCCCAAGCATTATAATAAATCAATTAAATCACTACTGATTATGACACGGTAGAATATAACAAGCTTAACCCTCCTGTTACGTTTGTTTCTTAGGTACAGCAATGATGTTCCCAGGTCAATTTGACGGTGAGTGTTGAATCATCCAAAAGTTGTCAGAAACAAAAAAATCCTAATAAATATAGTTTTTACCTCATCACCAACACCATTACTAACAATTCAATCCGTTTTTAGTGGAATCGAGTTATTCACCCCTCCATAGATAATAGTTCAATTAGGCTAACTCACTTGTTTTAATGAAAAATACATGTTCAAACAATTTTTTAGGTGCATTGAAAAAACCTAGATATAAATTGCATTCGTCTACCATAACATGTATTTTTTCCTAAATTCTATTTGCATTTTGATTTTTTTTTTTCTTGGGCTGATGTAGATAAATAGCGATGAGACACCTATGCTTTTCAGGGTCCTATTGACCCGCTGACTCAAAATCAAGCCAAATGAGTCATGAGGATTTATATTGAAAGTAAACTTTAGTTATGTTTATTTATAGTGTTAAGAAATCTAAATTGACCTCAAGATGGTGTTCATCTTCAGACACTTACTCCTCTATTTCATCGTTGTGATCAAGGATATGCTCCAGGGCCGTCATCCTTTTGTTTCTGTTGCTCATGTTGCCCAACAGTAAGCTGCGGAGTTGTATCTGCAGACTGTAAAGTTGGTAGAACTTTGTATGTTTCACCTCCCCTGCTAAGTGTGGGCGGAGTTTTCCCGCGGGGAAAAAAAGGTTCCCGTCAAAATATTTCTCGCACAGGTGGGGTAGTTAGAAAGAGAGTGTGCATGCATCTGAGATTGGGATGGAATGTGTGTGTCACTCTCAGTCAGGGTCTCAGTCAGTCTATTACAAATCCTATAGTACCATATTTATTAGGAAAGACATGAAAGAAACCCTTACTTTGATGTTCCCGGTGTATTTATGGGGAAAGTGAGAAGATAAGCATTGTTTAGTCTGGAAGGTGTGGTTCACGTGGGGCGATGGGCACATGAAGCAGGACAGAGATGGTTCCCATAACAAACACCTGCTTTTTTGTGCGCGTGCGTGTGTGCGTGCGTGCGTGCGTGCGTGTGTGTGTGTGTGAGAAATGTGATGAAACCTGGTAGGAGGGAGTAAGAAAGACTGTCTCTCACATTTTCAAAAACAGAAATGGTCTAAACTTGACCCTTCTGACCACTTATAGCCTCCACTTTCACTGCCAGTCAATTTTATTTATTTTTTATGTTGATTACACCAATCAAGGCAAGCAAAAGACGTTTCATACAGAAAAAAGTATTTTAAAATATTTTTCCTATATGTTCAAACTTTGAACAACATAACAGGGGGGTTAAAGAAAGAATAAATTAATTAAAATGCAGCGATCACACCAAACGCGACGCGTTTACCGCTTCAGTTTACCGCTTCAGTTTACCGCTTCAGTTTACTCGCGCGAGTGAAAAAAAAATGTTGCGGAAATACTGCTTCGAGACTGAGAAGGATTGGGACGATGGTCTGCCCTTCTTGCATTTTGCTGCCCGAGAAGCCAAGCAGGAGTATCTGGGTTTCAGTCCAGCAGAACTAGTGTTCGGCCATACTGTACGGGGACCATTGAGTGCTGAAAGAACAATTCTTGTCTGCAAATTCAGCACAGCAAACCAATGTGCTCGATTTCGTTGCACGGTTCCTGGGGCGTCTGCACCATGCTTGTTCGTTAGCTAAAACGTTTCTTTTGTCCAAGCAAGAGGGTATGAAACTCCACTATGACAAGAAAGCAGTCGTACGTACTTTCCAGCCAGGTGATAATGTGTTGGTACTGATGCCTACACCTTGTCCTGCCCTCACTGCACGGAAAGGAAAGTGAATCACACAGACTACATCATTGATACTCCTGACCGAAGACGCCAACTGCGTCTATGCCATGTCAATATGCTCAAGCTGTTTCACTCTAGGGGAGTTGTCCAGGATGTCCAGGATCCAAAGGAGAAGCAGCCTGAGCCTACAGTCTCCATTGTGTCCAAGTTGGCGGATCACACTGATGGTTTGAGGTTGCGTGACGACCTCCAGCAGTGTGGTAGGCTGCCTGACTCGGAAATACTTGCTAACCTTGACACTCGCCTCTCCTATCTTCCAGATTCCCAAAAGCAGGATATACAGGAGCTAATTCAGTCTTACCCTACTCTTTTCGGAGATGTGCCCTCGCGTACCACTATGGTGAAGCACGATGTTGACGTTGGTAACACTCCTCCAATGAAACAACAAGCTTATTGTTGTCCTATGGCAAAAAGGGAGCTGATGAAGCAAGAGGTGAAGTACTTGCTTGAAAATGACGCCTAAGTCAGATGGTTCCCCTCGTTTCTGCACAGATTTTCATAAGGTGAATGCAGTCACTGTAGCAGACTCGTTTCCATTGCCTCGCATGGAGGACTGTGTGGACAGTATAGGTGCTGTTGCCTACATCACCAAACTAGACATGTTGAAAGGATACTGGCAGGTTCCTCTTACCTCCAGAGCGTCTGACATCTCCGCTTTTGTCACACCCGATGATTTTCTTCAGTACACTGTGATGCCTTTTGGGATGCGCAATGCCCCAGCCACTTTTCAAAGGCTCATGAATCTGGTACTGGGTGACCTTCCCAACTGTAATGTGTACTTAGATGATGTAGTAGTGTACTCCTCCTGCTGGTCTGATCACATAACTACGCTAACAAATGTGTTTGCCCGTTTAGCTCAAGCGTCGCTGACGTTGAACCTGTCAAAATGTGAGTTCGGAAAGGCTGTTGTGACCAATCTGGGAAAGCAGGTTGGCCTTGGGCAAGTGCGCCCCGTGACTGCGAAAGTGGATGCTGTCCTGTCTTACCCAGTACCCTCCACCAGACGGGAACTCTGGCGGTTCCTAGGACTGGTTGGGTATTATCGGTGCTTCTGCAGATCTTGAGATTATATTCTTGGACCAGTAATGCCCAGCGCATCAGCCTCTGATTCTGGTTGTACATCCGGTTGAGGAATACCAAAGGGTTGTGGTCGGTGTATACCACAACAGCAGCTGTGCTGAAGCCCACGTACACTTCGAAATGTTGCAAGGCGTAAGGAGTAATTTAGCTGCGGACGTTTGAACTTGACCGAGTAGTACGAGACCGGTTGGCTGATGTTATCTGCTCCATCTTGAAGCAGCACTGCTCCAGCCCAGCGGTCCTTACTTGATATAAAAGGTTCCCTGACCGATGATGTTACCAACCGACATTTAGTCATCGCCATCTTTTTATGACATAATATTCTGTAGCCCATGTTATTGTTACACAACACTGTATGAAGATATTCTAATGTTTTTAGACTGTGGGAAAACTGTTGGATCTTTTTTTGGGTAGGGCCATCCAATCAATTTCAGCAAACATCTATAATAATATTCAGTATAATATGATATATAAATACACGCCGTCCTGAACCCTCCAAGTGCCGACTGCTTCGCCCAGACCTCAGAATTCCGACCAAAACAAACCCCTCGTGTCACTTCCTCCCGGTCACATTATATACACACAGCCAACAAAATGAAAGTAATAATAATATTCCCATCCCAATCCCATTTAAAACCTGTGTTCCAGTTAAGGCTGCCAATTAGATTGCCAGTACAACAGCACTTAGTGTAAAAGAAAATAAACAAACATGTTTTCTCTTTTATCAGTGCCGTAACAGAGGCCGGTGACCTTGTTAACTAGCGACTTTCAGTCGTTTTCGTAGTTACGACAGCTGTTGAGAATAGGAAGACAACATAGCTGTCCTTGTGAAAGCCGTATTGTTTAATTTGTATATGTATATGAGAACGTTTGACACTGTATTGAAAAATTAAACAACACAGTATTCACGAAGACAGCTACATCTTATCTTGAAAGTCACTCATCTTGTCAGCTTGAATGGCGATAGAATGAGATGAGAACGAGACACGAGCCCTGAGAGAACAGGGACACAGTTGGCCCCTCCGGAAGTCTTTTTTAGGGCGCTGATTGGATAAATTGTATGCAGGGGCGGTTTTGGGCACTTTTTCATGTCACGTGGGGGGCGGCACGACCACTTAAAAAAAAAAAAATCATCTGGGTCACGAAGCGGTTTTCCCTTATCTATCACATCACTGTGTGGGGAATTGGCAAATTGGCGCCCCCTGCAGCTGCAAGCGACCCTGCTTGCTAAGAAGGTGCCGTCTACAGATCATGTGTGATGGGGTTCGCATTTTCGCGGACCGGCCTTCACGGTGTGGGCGAAAAATATGATGTAATACGACCGGCATAAAGACAATTATAAAGTGCATAAAGATACAACTCACCATGACGCTGCATTAGTGGAGCCCTGAGCTTGTTTCTCTGCTACAAGCCAGTCCCATCTCGGGGTGACGGGAGAAAAAGAGAGAGCCCCGACGTCTGTTGTTTATGTCCAGTCTACTGACTCTACTCCGTAACTTAAACCTTTATGTGCAATCTGTCACTTCATTAAAACCCGCTTCACAAAGACAGGATGTTGAAATGGAGGCAGGGTTTCAGAGCTTTTTTGGCGATCTCAGTATACTCTGCCTTGATTTTAATCCAGAACACAGAGTTGTAACGGACTTTTAAATTTCACTTTTGGGGTAACCTATCACGTTCGAGGCTGCGCACAGACGGATGTATCCGGTCTTTTTTCAAAATAAAACATTTTTCCGGCTTTTTATTTATTTAAATTTTTTATAAATTCTTTCTCTGCGGCCCAGTACCAAGGGACCCACGGCCCGGGGGTTGGGGACCGTTGCTCTAATGCAATTAGTGGGCTTAAGTCAGTAGATTTCATATGATGACATTATTGATGATTTTGCATCAAGGTAGGCCAGAAAGGTTAAGTTTTAGTTTTAGTTTGTGTTTTCTGTTCTTAGTGCAGTAGTGTAATAATTAGATTTTCTTTAGTGTGTTTTTACATGTTTGTTTATTGATTCTATATTGTATTTGTATATTATTCTTAATATTTTATATTATTGTATCTCTGCTCTTGTTCATTTTTTTCTATATCTGATTGTATATATATTTGTCACTTTTATGCAGAATTGTGTGCATTGATTCTCTTAAGTGTGTTATTCAAATATTCTATTGTTTATAAGTTTATAATAAAAAATAAAAATACGTTTAAAAAATAAATCCCGGCACGGGGGGGGGGGCGCTCGGAGGGGGTCTCGCCAGGGGCGTAATTACATGTAGAACCGCCACTGATTGTATGTCACTCATTATTATCTTTAATCAGTGATTGGCTAAACTGCGTATTAGACCGGTCTTCCTTGGGCCAAATCGATCTGGCCCCAGCACGTGCACGGGGGGCAGCTGAGAGGTGCACTAGCAGAGAGGGCAAGCAGGAAAAGCATATATTTTGAGAAGATATCCTATTTTACAAATATTACTGGGTATATTCCAAATCTCAAAAACACAAATGTTGCAATTTGTATAATTTATTAATGTTATTATGATTTTTATAGTTAATAATATTATAAATATATATATACATTTTTTGTGTGGCTCAAGGTGGGTGGGGCCAGGCCCTGTGGCCCTCTATTGGCCGACCGCCACTGGAAACACTAAACTTGAACTTAAACCAGCATGTTTAAAAATATAATATCACTTATTTGAATAGCACTAGTGTGTGCACATATATTTGCAATGTACCATCTGTATATTTACATCATGAGTAGGCTTTTAGTGTGTGTCCACACTATACTGTCGACTGTGTATTTTGTGCGACACTCAGTTATAGTTTGGTTCTTTCCAAGTCAATCCAAAATGTAGCCAACTAGACAGAGTTCCTTGTACTTAAATTAAAGCAATATTGCATTCTAACTTTACTACACCAACATTTAAAAATCCCACAGAGAGAGAGAAACTGCAGACATATCAGATATGGCCTGGCTGTCATAAACAAAACAGAACGTAGATTTACTAAATGTTGCACAAAAGAGAAACAAAATTCCTTTAAAGGAAATATCCTTTTCATGCAGAAGTGTACCGTAGTGAAGTAATCATGGTTTTTGAGTGTCAAAAAACAAAACACATTAGAGTCCATCGCTGTTATTCTCTAAATATGATATTGACTCCTATTTAAAGTTATAGAAGGATCCTGAATATTGTTTTATTTGAATCATCCATCTAATAAAACATATGGCCACTCATTGGTATATTTTATCCAGAGCACTATCTATTGTTCATTTACAGCGCTGGTGGTTAATGTTGCTATGCAGGTATTTTGCCAGAAGATGGCGACATCCTCAAACCTGACAAATAGGTCAAACAGATGACAGAAAATCATATCTTGCCATGCTGTTTGGCTATGTTTAGTAGATGTTATCCCATAATTATATGCTGATATGATCCATACAAATAAGAGTCATGAATGTGTTGGTGTAGCTTTTTTATGAGCTTCCCCATAACCTGCCTGCCTCATTTTACACTGTTGTAGTCGGTCGTGTCATCTGTCATTCATGTTTACAGTCTAGCTGTATACTTAAATGTCACTGTTGTTAATAATATCACTTCGGCAAAATGGTTACTCATGCGGTCTCACACTCTACCTTTGAAACAATAACGTGTCTGTATAAAGAGACTGGTGTTCAGAGGCCGGGCAGCAGCAATACTGAGTGGTTCAATGTCACGCAAACAGAATCTGAGTGGTACTACTGAAACCACAATCCTCTCTGTCTGCATTTAGACTCTTTAAACAGTGTGTGTGTGTGTGTGTGTGTGTGTGTGTGTGTGTGTGTGTGTGTGTGTGTGTGTGTGTGTGTGTGTGTGTGTGTGTGTGTGTGTGTCTGAATACCAGGAGAATAGTTGCATTCATGTCACAGTGTGGACACAGCATGATTCAAGGAGGGGATGAAAACAGGGAGGAGGAGAGGAAAAAAACTACACAGGAGTTCACTGAAGGTAACAGAAGTCCAGTCAAAGAAACTACAGCCGTCATCTTTTAATAAAATAACATCTTCACCCCTCATACTATGCTGCCATGTCACAAACGTAGTTGCTATTCAAAGACTTTAATTCTTCTGTTTCTTTAATTGAAAACAATCTCAGCGGTAATCTCTTGTTTGTTCAGTGTGTCATTAGCAAACTATTTGGGACAAAACAAATCTGAAAAAGGGCTGTCGGGATGTTCCACTCTGTTCTTCCTGCTGCCCTTTGGCCAACTGACTGTTGTGCAAACTGGACAAATTACTAAACAGCATCACATGGTTGTCACAGAAAAATGATGCAATTACATTTTATTCTTTCTTGCATTAAAAACTTTATAAGGTTGTCATCTCTGTTGAATGTTGAGTGAGCGTGTAGTAAGCAATCTCTTTCACTTTAGACAAGCTTTGGTAAGCTTCTGATTCTCTTTCATGCAAATTGACTGTCAACAACCCTTAACTGACAAGTAACAATTTAAACATTTAAGGTGGTGTCACAAGTACTTGTCAACCACCTTCAGAATCAATTGACAGCCAACCCACAAGAAAGAGTCCTACGCACCATGCTGCATAGCACATTTACTCAAGCTCTACTTTACTTTGCTTCAGTGTCTTTATTGTTTTACTAAGTTATACTTCTACTATTTCTACATTTCAGCTGGAACTGTACTTTTTACTCCCATGTATCTGACAGCGAGTTATGTTACACACAGCACACAATAATCTTGTGGTGCAAAACATACCCAGATATTTTAACTTTTGTGAGATGATGAATGGTGCAGGAACGAAGAAAAAAGACAATGTTCTGCTAAACAGATTTGCAATATTTTCTATAATCTTTGCTTGTTAAAAAAAGGGGGGAAAGAAAGATGCTGAAAACATGAGGGATCACATCCTAAAAGTTTGGGAACAATGTTTACATGTTCTCAGAAAAAGCAGAAATGATAATAAAAAATAGGATGTATATATAAAACATATATATGATAACGTACCACTATTCTCAAAGGGGTCATTTTGCACAGAGATAACTTTACAGACCACACTGTAATTTAATTGCGACTCAAGTTACTCAACTACACATGGTAATAACTCTAATACGCGTTTTATGTGTGTAAAGATACACACGGCCCTAATCCTAACTTTGGAAAGTGTCTTTCATGACTCTACTGACAGTTTCCCGGAAGACTATCAAGAATTATTTAGCAGAAATACTTCCCAATCCACTTCCATGTAGTCGTCAGATAAAAATGCAGATTTGATTTATCGGTCTGTTGAAGCTCTTGTTCACAGCAGGCTCCCAAAGTAAGGTGACACTCGAAAGATTTACAAATTCAGTCATGACAAAAGACAATGCATTTGAATAACCTTTATTTAGTTTACAGATGTATTCCATTTTGGAGTTTGGAGGGGGGAGAGAGAGCATTAGTGCTATTTACAATTGGTTTGAAAACGTTTAGCTCTGTACAGATTTGAACCCTGATCAATATAAACAATATATCTTTTTAAGACCTAGTGCTGTTATAAAGCGATTCTTTAAAGCACAAAAAAAACAAAGACAAAAAGGATTACATTAAATTATAAACAAATGAAAAAATAAGAATAAAAGAGCACAGAAGAAAGAAATTAAAAATACAGTCTGTTGATGATTAGGGAGGTTTTGCTGCTGTTAAGCACAAGACATCGTCAGCGAGTGACTGTGAACTGGCTAGAAGCTAACCGTACACACAATCATAGACTAAACACCAATATACTGTATATCAACAAGATTAGAGTGATCATGTTCTATATAAGATTCATATTAAATATACTCTACATGTTACCATAGTTTGGAACATTACTTCCATTGGAAAAATATAAAATAAAACAATAAAACCTTTTATACATTTTTATTAATCTGATGAAGGAGCACATGCTTCGGTTGTGCAAACTGGATTTATTAATGCTGAGAGAGAGAGAATTAAAGAGAGAGTAAGAAGCAGATTAAGACAAATGGGGAACATTTTCCTTCCGAATTAATTCCCTGCTTGGACAGCAATTTGTCAGAGAGATCCTTCACAACACTGTTTAAAAAAAAGGAGCACAATAAGTCTTTCCTTGAAGAAAGAGACGGAGGGATGGTGCATCAGGGCGGAAAACTGACATGACGTTTTTATTAATCACAACACTGGTCGGTCAGTAATATGCATGGACTGTCAAAATACAGTCACAAATGTCATGGACAAACAAATAACCAAAACAAGACCACCAACATTGTTTGTTTCTCTATTTGTTTGTTTGTTAGGCTTTGTTTGGCTAAGAATATGACGACTAAAAGACGCAGGACAGCACTCTGCAGACAGGAAGGAATAATTCATCTCTTGTGACCTTTAAGGGCACATGCAGAGGAGGGCAGTAAAAAGGACACCGGTGTGTTTATATATGTGTATGTGTCCTGGGTTGAGTTCTCTGATCAGGCACGTCTGAGCTTCGTCTGCTGCACCGAGGGAGGTCACACAAGCACATATAGTTGGATCTGTAGACAGGATGTCATAGAGTGACTGTGTGTGTGTGTGTGTGTGTGTGTGTGTGTGTGTGTGTGTGTGTGTGTGTGTGTGTTGGCGAGTTGTTAGTGGTTAAAATTCTCAGCGGTTTGTATGAGAAAAAAAGGCCACACACACAAACTTGGGCACTGCATTACTATGACCACCAGCAAGCATGAGGAGCTTTTAACAGACTGGCTGAGGATGGTTAGACACGTTGTGTATTGCGTGCGTGTGTGTGTGTGTGTGTGTGTGTGTGTGTGTGTGTGTGTGTGTGTGTGTGTGCGTGTGTGTGTGTGTGTGTGTGTGTGTAGCAGAAGGCTTAAAAAGGTGTGCATTAAGAAAAAAGAACAAAAAAACCCACATGCAAATCCAGTTCCTCCCACTAGTTTTCAGTTATGACAAAAAAAAACAACAAGTACAACAAAGGAATCAACTCTAATGTTAATCAGTTTCCTGCTCCCATTTCTGTGTCTTGAATCAGCCTGGGCCTGCTGTCTTTCTATACATGTGTTTGTGTGAGAGGAGGAAAACAAAAGAAGCAGAGTGTATGTGTTTGTCTGTATGCATATCCGCATTGTGGACGAAACGCAAGTTTCAGGACAGGAAAAAAACTCAGTAGGTCCAGGATGTTGAGGGCGAGAAAAGATGAGAAGGATGGAGGGCCGGCGGCGTGTGTTCACAGAATGACACAGCAGTTACTCTCCCCGGTCTTCTCTCTATTCCTCTGACCTGAAAACACACACACACACACACACACACACACACACACACACACACACACACACACACACACGAACGTCATCATCAAGACAAACATACTCAGACAGCGTCATCACCCGACAACGTGCTATGTTGACATGTAAGCACACATTCCTACTAGATTACTTTATAGGGTGAGCACTGTACTTCTACTGTTTACCTTGTGACTGCTGCAATTAAAGATAATATAGCTGTCAAATCCTGTCTAATAGTTTCAAACCACTGTGCCGCATTTTGGTGTCTGATAAGCCTTCAAACTCGTGGATATGTGACTCAAACTGGTCTTTCTGGATTTAATTTGTTGTCTCACCGATACCTGAAGCAACACGCTCACTTCAATTTTCTGTTAGACCAGTGTAACTTAGACGGTTTCATAAAAACAAAGACTGAATGCTTAAAATTCTGCCACTAAACTTCCAGGTAATCTCAGAATTAAGAGCTTTGTTTCTATTTGAACAGTCAGGGATGCCGACAAACATTGTTTCTTCAATTGCAACTGTCAAACGAGGGAAAACACGGCTCTATTTGAGGTGTGCGAAATATGTTGTGTCGCAATAAATGTGTTTTTCTAGATCATTTGAAGAACACACATTTATACATAAACTTTGCCTTGTAATTGATCTTCCACAAGACAAAGGTTTTCTGGAGTAAACTGAGCTAATTCTTTATTGTACCTTATCTTACTTTGGGCTTGTTGTTACATAGAATGAAAAGCAAATTGATGATAGTCAATAACTAGAGCACTTTGTGCGACCTTAGATGTCCCTCTGATTGACTGTTTGTTAGGTTGAAGTCAACCCGTCTCTACAAAAATAGACCTTCCGCTACACATCCACAAACAGGAGACCTGTCAGCTAATATGATTTATATCAGCTGTATATTCTACACAATGTGCTGTATCTTGGGGATACACTTAAAGGGGCCAATTATTTGCACCAATAGCTGTTCCTAAAACAGAAGCCATGTGTAGAGATATATAATGGCCGGGAGCAGAACATTTAAAGTTGCTCAGCGTGTGAAAAGGCCCACTGAAAGGAAAGAAGGGCCGGTTACCTTGGGAATTTGGCTCAGGCAAAGTCTCTCTGGCAACTAAATGCATCACTGTGGTCTTCCCCAAGGGCAGTTTGAGAGCTAAAGAGAGAGAGAGAGAGAGAGAGAGAGAGAGAGAGAGAGAGAGAGAGAGAGAGAGAGAGAGAGAGAGAGAGAGAGAGAGAGAGAGAGAGAGAGAGCAAAGGTTATTCAGTGAGATACAGCATATCTTTCTGCATAAAGTCATTATGTCATTAAGCAATTTTGTTGCAGAATAATAATCTCTTAGCAGGTCAGGAAAAGGCCTGAAATAACTCAGCAAGCTCTTCAGAGAAAAGAAACGTTTCAAATGTATTCACTTTCAATCGGGTTGGAAGATAAATCAATATGTGTTTCGATGACGTGATCGTATGTTATTTATGTTGTCCAAATCAATGCTTGTCCAAGTCAGTTATTGACAGATCCCTTTTTCAACAGGAAGAGTGTGAGCTAAAATTGGAACACAGCAATTGCTTTGAACATCACAGATTTGTTAAGTATTTGCTTTATCGCAAACTACTGTAATGTCAATATCAGAATTATCCTATTTCAACCTTATCTCCAAGTCTTTCTTTAAACTGTTACAATGCAAAAACATTTGTAATGTCAAAAGTAGCACTAGACAGAAAAAAATACAACATAAGAGCTGCTAGAACTTGATCTACACACTCAATCGTAGTTACTCGCCAAAACTGCTCGTCAATCACGTGTTGCGTGCCTTCACACGTCTATATTTGCATTTCAAAACCACTGGGGGTTTTGGCTCGACTTTAAGAGGATTCTGTGTCATCGTGGAAACACATTAAACCAAAGATAAGAGAATTATCAGATAGATGGCAGTAATGGGATGAGTGTAAAAGGGTTAGGGACGGCCTTAACCCTATTAACTAAACTAAACACTCGTCAAATCTAAATTGGGTTAAGCAGACTCAAAAAGCATAAAAGGCAGGAGAAGTGAAGTGTGCTGCTGTCCCTTTTTTTCGCTTCACACCCCTTCCTCGTCTCTTCTTTGTGCTGCTTCAGGTCTAAAATGAGGCCCGTCCTGCCCCTATCCTGCACAATCTCTCTCCCCTCTTTTTCTGTATTTCCTCTCTCCTCCCTCTCCGTCAATGCAGACTTGTCCGGAGCACTAAGGCACCTCTGTTCTGCTGCTCGGGAAAAAGATGAGAACAGCAAAGAACTTTCCAGCAACACACTGTTGTGATTTTGTGTGCATGTCTATGAGCACATGAGGCTATATTATTTTTTTGGGAGGTGTACTTTCTGTGTTTTCTCACCTCCTAGTGTTACGTTGCCGTGTAGAAACCGGCCCTGGTAGATCAGCCTCAGGATGTTAGGACTGCTGACCTGCTCTTCCTCCCAGTCTGAAAGGAAAAAAAGGGCCCGAGTTAAATAGAAGCATCGACATGAAGAAAGCTGGAAGACAAGCCTGCTTTATTTTCTCATTCATGCTTATCTCTTCTTATTTTACCTCTTTCCCCTAAAAGTATTATCGTTGTCTAATCTATTATCTATAAACTAAAACTAAAATGTCATTGTTAAGAGACTAAATTATGCTGAAAAAGCTTTGAATTCTAAACTATTGTGGTCATCTTTTTCTGTGTCAATATAAAATACTGTAAACAGTGTAGTGAAACCAAATCATTGAACACAGTCATTGCATGGCGAAAGAAAGAGAGACCATCAACAACTGTACTCAAGATATTTTAGGACATTTAGGGCCTGTATTTAAGATCATTGTATACAGAACGTATGACATGTGGTCTTTGTGGGACACACGACAGACTGTGAGAAAGAAGGAAAGCAAAAGAAGAACATGAGGTGTGGCTTTGGAAGAGCTATGGACAAAAGTGAAGGTATTAAATGAGAGAGAAAACAGTGGGGGGAGTTGCACAGCAGCAACAGCGTCTGGCCACCAGATGTTTGTCTCCAGCTAAGCGGAGGGTGTTGGTGCTGACGGATTGCCTGCTCCGGGTCTCACAGGGTTCAGATCTGTTGTCTTGGGGGAACACGGCACGCTTGCAAAACCAACAGATTCTCCTTGAGTTTTCCTTTCACTCATGAGTCCATCGGTATAATTTATAGTTTTTCATGGCTGTGGGCTTCTCCAAAATTGGATTAGTGTCCCAGCCCCGTGGGAAAAGCAGATTTTAAGGTGTCGGCAGGTCAATTCTAGTACTGGTGTAGAAGCAGTGAGGAAGTGGGTTTATTACAGCAAGGAGGTGGCTGTACTGCGACCCCACATTCCTGTATGCAATGATAATCAGGCTGGAAGGAGGAGCGCACTCTAATTACCCGACACCAAAGAATGGGCACGTTCCCACACTGCTACATAGACCTACACGTAAGTAATTAGCAGCGGGTTTAAATGGGATATCAGCTCTCTGGATGCAGCGTGTAGCCCCTCATCTGCCTTCATCTTCAGCTATAGAAACAGCCACGATAAGTCAGATCACCTGGTTTTCAAGTGCATTAGCAGCTAAATTGTTTGCAATTATAGCTTATCAAAACACACTGCAGCTGTGCTTATGCAAGAATTTGATTTATACCAGATAACACAACACGGGGTCTATTTTATTTATGTGCAGAATGTGGGCAAATAGCAAACGTCCCAATATGTTTAGCTCAACCCCACATACCAAAATTTGATCAGATGTCAGTTTTGAGATTGAACAATCCAAATGGTGTGATAATGAGTTTGGAGATGTGTGATGGTATTTAGTTCGATGGTGCCTGCGAGACTTTTTAAATAAATAGTGAAGAGTTACAAATACATCAATGTCCGAGTGAAGAAAAATAAATGTCTGGATCACCTCAGGATGATTTAATTGGCTTCAATATGTAACTACGGCTGCATCATTCGTCATCTGCCATTGCCAGTAACAATCATGGAGGTATATAAATGGAGCTACATACCCATCGGCCAGTTGTCATAGACGTGTTTGGCAATGTCCGCTGCCGAGTCGTTGGGAGAGAAGAGGAATTCTTTCGTCTTCCCGCTGACTAAAATAAGCCGCAGGTTTATCTGCAAAACAGAAGAAGAAAAAAAGACATGTCTGTCAGAGCTTTATATGGGAAACATCAAATGCAACACAACACAAGCCACCGTCATGTGTCACATTAAACACAGTACAACTCAGGAGACACACAGGTTCAAGTGAAGTAATTTAATAGGAAACAGGAGAAGGATATGAGGACCCTGAGGAGTGTCCTTCCGCAGGATTAACTCCCAGCTGTCTCGCCAACTTCCTCCTCACTTTTCTCTCATCCCTCTCACTCTCTGTTTCTTTGTCTTTGGTTCACAATTCTGTCACGCTTGTCACCTTCTCACCTTCACCACTCAGGATCCAGATGATTTGTTTTGCCTTGTTTCTTTGTGTGGAGATCAAACCCCAGGTAAAATAGTTTGAACACCTTAACTATCATTTCCTCAGGTTACAAAGATATAAGTTACCTCATTTAAGTAAGAAAAAAACATCTAGTTGTCAAATTGTTTAATTTTTTTATTGCATTTTAAGGTTAGTTTTAGTATTTAGGAAAATGAGTACACTATTAAAATATTCTGGTTTGCGGACATAAGGATAATTTGATCGTTATCGTTCATGAAATAAAATCGTGGGTATCTTTGTAATTTCAACACAACCAAACTTTTCACTGTGTAAAACAGCCACCAAACCCAAACAATTAGCTGGACCACAACCAGCTGTTAAATGTGCAACCTGCCTCAGATATCGTATCCCAGTAGTCAGTGGGGACAGCCAAGTACAGTAATAAATGACTAATGAGAGTGAGACGTTTGTTCACAGAGTGCAAGTCCTCTCGACTGTGAGCCACTGAACAGAACGCTAGATCGGTAGGGAACGGTCATTATGGGGTCTACGACATGATTTAGGTGTGGAAAGACTTTATGATTATTATTATCTGAGACATATAAGAGTCAGAATACAACCCATATTGAATGACTCAGGAAATATGGAGGACAACAATTTGCTTGCTATGCTAAAATATGGTAAGAATACTCAAAATCCTGATAAATCACAATTTCTTGCACATTTCTGTACCAAAACAAAAACGTCCATTGGAAACAGTGTGAACTTGTGCTCAGCTGTTTTTCAGCATTATTTGTCCCACTTCATAATGTTAATGGTGAATGGTAAAAATCAAAACATTTTGAAATACTATTCCAATCACTATGCATATCATTACAAAAATCAAATCAACAAATAAAGCGTGTTACCGCTATGATTCACTGTGCTACTCTCCTCGTCTAAAATGGCATCTTAAAGATGCCAACAAATAGCCTGATGAAGACAGAAAGACAAATTCCTTGTTTACATTTGATTGGTGCGACTTTGCTGTAAAGAGCCAGAGCAGAGGTGTGTGTTGTGTGTCTGACTTTGCTTTCCATGTTTTCATGTGCCGAGCGTCTGTTAGCCCTCTATACCAGCCGCTGCCCCACCAAAACCACTATGCCAAGCGACACACACACAAACACACACATACAATTACAAGTGTGTATATGTACGTATACACACACAAACACACACACACGGGGAGCCTGCTGTAGTGATGTAACAGAGCTAACACCAACGGATTGAAACTGACAGATCTGTAAGCATGTTAACGAATCAGCTTATAGGGTTAAAAACGGAAGAGCAATTCAGAGAAACTCACATCAACACATACATCGAAGAAAAAGACGCAGTTGATCTAAACATTGACCCCACGAACATTAATTTACACGAGTGAAGCCGCTTCAAAGAGATCAGAATGCTGGCGAGTGACCGGCCGAATGGGAAACGTAAAGTTATTCCATCTGCCGCCGATGGTTCTTTACAAATGCACCCTGAAGACAGACTCTGTCTTCATCCGTCTCATTCAGAGAGGAAGCCCTTTTACACGAGCAAGGTCTTACTCCATCCTGGTTGATCACCTGGTCGTTACCATGGTGTCACCATGGCGACAGTCACTGGTCGGTGGCTGAACCTGATAACACCTACAAGATCGCTCTACCCCTCCTCCCTTCTGAACCATTTCCTACAGTGTCACATCATATTGTCTTCTCCTCCTTGCAGCAATCTCAGCATCCCCCTCCCTCTCTCTCTCTCTCTTTCCCCCTCCCCCACTCTGTCCATCTCTGCGTACAGTGAAGGAATGTTCAAGCCATTCACTAGCTTCACTTGAACAACGTTAAACCATACTCCTCGTATCATCAATCCACACAACTTTAAATGTCTTTCTTTGCCTCTCTCCCCTCCTTTCTCCATTCTTGCTCGTCACTTTCTATTTTCTTCCCAGACAGGTGACAAAACAGAAGAATAACCTAAATAGAAAGATACATAGAAAGATGCAGATGCTTCCATCCATAGTACAAAGGTCATTGAGTATTCAAATGATAAGATGATGCCGACAGATTTACCACCTACAGGGAATGTTGAATTAAAATGCTTGCTATTGCTCTCCACCAGCATCAGAACCTCTAGTAGAGTTCAGGGACGTGCCAGATCAATGCCAAGTAAAGCTTTGTTTATACTCGTGCTTGGCGCCGTAGCGCCAGCCTCCGCAGATGGCATTAACGGAGGCGTTTATATTATATGGGCCGTGTGCTAAATTATTCTACGAAACGCCAGAGGGTGTACAAACAAAATGAATTGTGAAGATAAAAAAAAAAAACCTCAACAATGCTGAGGAGGGATAATAATTATCTGTAAACTCGTATCTCATATTTATTGACTACTTTATTACCTTTGTGCAAGCCTGGTATCACATGCATTCTAAAGGACCGAAGGTTTAATTTCCTGTAAACAATTTGATTGGGCTGTAAAATATTCACTCAAATAAAGATTTTTAAGACCACCTGTTTCTAAAGCACCTCAAAACAAATTAGCCTTCTTTGTTTAATAGTGATTGTATCAGTGAATTATTTGTGACAGTGGCAAAATTGCGCCCGCCAAGTTACAAACATTCAGAGGTGCACGACCAAGCGCCGCGACCACTTGCCAGCCGTGACACTGAAGCAACACCTTACGAGGACACTTTTTCTTTCTTTCTGTATCTCTAAGGGGAGATTTTGCCATCCATTTCTCTTCTTCCTCGTGTCACCCTTTATTTTCATTCAGATTTATAACTCAATGAAGGTCTTGACTCTCTTGCTCTTTTGCCTCCCACTCCACCGTCTCCCTGTGCGTCCTTGTGTTTCCTCCCTGGACTCTCTTCTGCAGAGGGGCTGATATTGAGGTTTCACAGCCAGCTCAGGTAAGGTTATTCAAATATCACCTTTCCTCTGGAACAAATGCAATATCTCCAGGCATTGGGCAGAGCAGCATATTGTGCATTCATGCATAAACATTAATATACTGTATCCATATCTCCAGGCAAACACAAAGTTCATGTCCTACTAGTCTCTTTCTGAGCTCATATTGTCAGAAATCTGCTCTAGGAAGGCTTCACCAGTTTGTAAAGCCTGTGGAGAACTAGAAGATAGTGAGTATATCACTTCCCCAATGTGAGCATGTGAAAGTATTTGTAAAGCTGAAACTTCCTGGTGCAGCAGCAGCTTCTCATTTCTGTCCACTTCTGTGAAAAACTGCCGACATTCAGGCTGCATCCACACAAGACGTGTTCATATTGTGTGTATTTTATCATGCACTGCTGCCTGCATGCGCAGGAAGCCAGATATTATGTGAGCGTTTTGCGAGCGCCGTGTCCAGCGGCGTTGTCAGCCCTACGGAGCGGATGTTTGAGAGCACAATTTGCACATTTGAGTAGCGCGATGCACATAAAACGGAGGACTTTTCTCTTGTTATCTATTCTTATTTTGTTCTGCACAACTGTTAACATACATAGCGTAAATGCTGCTTTCCAGTACAACAACAACAAAAACTAATTTCTTGATTTCCTGATGTAGTAAAACTTTGACTTGTAACTGTTATAAAGTACATTTCAGTGAATACCCAACTTTTTCTGTCACTATGCAACCAACAGCAGAGTAAACAATCAGTTTAAACAGTTTAAGTGGGGGATGTAGCCTCATGTTACCCACTACAATAATGAGACCCTGCTACCAAGTAGTGCCACGGTGTAAACATGTGATGTAAGCAAACCCTCTCGGCTAAACACTGTTTGCACACGGTGGAGAGCAGGAAATGCAATGCTATCTATAATTATTCCTCCCAAGTACCACTCTCAACTCTTTCTCAAGGCAATAGAGTGTGTGTGTACGTGTGTGTACGTGTGTGTGTGTGTGTGTGTGTGTGTGTGTGCGTGCGTGCGTGTGTGTGTGTGTGTTTATAAGTGCATTAAAGAGTATTGCTGCTCTTTAGACCCTCTGCAGCAGTCAACAAATTACAGAGCGGGAAGCCTTCCTGTGGGAATATATTAGACCAGCTTTATGTGCAGTCTGCGTAAGGTTAGCCGCTGCTGTCAGTGTAGATGCCTAACGGTATGAATGAGTTTAAGAGAGGCGGCGGGTGATTAGCCCGACTGGGGTCTGTTTAAAACAAGCCAGCTGGATCCAGCAGGCAGCCTGCTTTAACTTGCTAATTAAATTGGGTGAAAATTCAACTGTAAACTCAAGAACACCGCTTTGAGAATACAAATCACACATTAATTATCAGTCACTGATTTCATTGATTATTATTTGCAGGGCCTTTTCTTTTTGGCACAGCTGTCGATTATTTCAATGACTCTGAACAGCTATAAAATAGGAGACATATTTGGTGTGTTGCGGCTTGTTGAACAAACTGTGAACAAACGAGAAGAAAAGCAGAAAAGAAAAGCACAAAAAAGAAGAGAGCAAGAAGAGCAGCCAAGACTCTCCTCTGATTTGATTAATTAGCCAAAACTGAGTAAACAAAACCGCTTTGCAGGGTCTTAGTAATTTTGCAAACACATAAAGAGTTATCGCAATTATGAACCCACATTAGCACACAAATTCTATCTTGGAGCCATTGTTTTTTATTATTATTTAAAAACACCCTGAAAATAAATCAGTGCAGTGATTGAGCAGCATTGCTGAATGCGACTCCATTGCTTCAGATGTCACAATGTGCGGAAAGAGCTCACAGGAAAATAAACTCTTTTGATATGTCAAATAGCCTCATTTTGAGTCTGACATATTTAATACAATATTATAAATAGTTGTTTTCTTTGTGTGAGATAGTGTGATACAGAAGGCAAGGGCTCGTAATCTTGCTGTGGTTGTGAGTGTGTGTGTATCATCGTGTTGAGGGTAGTGCGGTGCTGCAATCAGTTTTTTTAGGTACTCACTCAAATTTCATTTGTTTGATTTTTTTCCTTCAGAAATAAGTCACATTATATGCAGAGGGCTCTGTACTTTGGATCAAATGGGACGTAGTTCTGCTTCAAAACAAAAAAAGTGACGGTTCGATTATTGTTATAAAACAACTTTGATAGAACTTCAAAGAGACCTCAACAGATATTTACCTTACTTCAGAAGATACCGATAAATGTATGACGATTTAAATCTTCACTTTAGAAACATGCCGGTGAGGCCATATCCACGTTTTTGTACCAATTATAATGTATTTTTGTGCGGTCATATCATACTAAACACTTTTCATGCACGTCATTTATTTTCAGATTGTTGGCTATCCAAATATAGCTTCAATATCAAGGCATATACTATATGTGCTCGGCACAAACATCTGCGTCACTGAAGTCAGCTAAGGGACGCAACAGACCGTTTTACTGCAGTAATGATCTAGAAATAAACAGTAGGACCTTGACCCAGCTGAAGTTTGTTTATTATTAACTTTACCATCTTTATAGGGCACTTATCTACGATGGCCTGTGTGTCATAGTTTGTTTTGACCTGCTTAACGAACAGCTTGTATTACACAACATGCACCATATGCAAAGCATTAGGTATCCGTTGTTTCCATTGACAAAGGTTGAACAAAGAACATTAAACAAATATATAAACTATGAAATAAAGTAAGACAACAAGTGAGGTATTCCTATGTGTGTGTACTGTGTACCTCAAGAAACCAAATACAGAGAGGAAGATTTTGTTTTTGAGAGAATTTTTTTTTGCTGTAAGAAAATAAAAAAGAAAGCTCCAGTTAGGCAATCTGACTGGTCACGATTTATTCCAGCAATGCCAAATATGCCTACAGTGATGCTCGGCCGGTTGCCATGCCAACACTTGTATTAACCAGGGAGCAAGTTAGTCATCTCTGCCGTTTCCTCCCGTTTTGCTGTCAATGTGCATGGACCCTACTGGTCTTTAGTGTCATGTCATGGACCTTGGTACTTTAGTTAAGGCTGAAGGAGCATCTTTCAGGTCATTACAATGTTCATTAATTATGATCTGTGTATATTTAATATATGCTCATTTGTACCAGCGGGCAATAATAATATCTCAGGAAAACATGATCAGCCTTCAATAGTTTCCTAAAAGACCAGAGCCTTTGACACGCACTGAGCTTTCTGCTTTTCTAATCCCTTGATTCATCTAAAGTTCAACCAAAGCAAATTGGCCTTCTTATCTTGCTCCATGACAGTGAAGGAAACAGATGGACATCAAAGTCAAAAATCCCCAATACTTGGAAAACTTGATATCATAATGACATAATTTCAGGAAAAGTTTGTGAATTCTTAGAGAAAATGAACAGTGTTTGCTGAAAGGCAAGCCGAGCTCACACTACAATACATTGCTCATCAAGCATTCACAGTCCAGATTTTGCAACAGACAAGACGAATCAGCATGAAATGGACTAAAAATGCCCATTAAGATTTCACATATTATCAATGTCTTGATTGTAGATCATTCATACAGATCCTTTTATAAGCTGTAGCTTCTGCTTTTGCCTCTACTTGGCTCAAGCATGAAATGTCCGCGTTAATTTGAGAGTGATTGAGTAGCATCATGTGTCTAACAAGCAAACAACTGGGCTTTTATTCAAAAGATATGATGCAGTGTTCTTGTGTCTGTTGCAAAATGCAAATAACCGTCGGCTGATGTTTCTGCTGCATTCATTCAAATATATCAGGCATGCCTGAATACAGTGGCCTCATCTCTGAGATCATATTCAAAACAATCCTTTGACTCTACTTATAACCAGGAATTAGACTTTATCCCCCGAGGCTGGGGGACGAGGGGCTGGATTCAAGAAATACAGACAGCAAAACCTGGAGCACAAAAGCCATAATGACATTAAAATAATACAGTGCGAAGCTGTATTCTGCTCAGCACGAAACAGCAGACAGAAATAGTGTGTAAACTACTTGAAGAACATAGTGAATCATTTAACAGCTAAGTAGCCTCACGAGTTCGTGGAGACCAAAAACAGAGATAAAAGATGAGTGGACTGAACTTAATTTCATCAGGTGGACTAAACACAACTCCAAATGAATGATAATGTTGCTATGCAGACATAGGCCCGCTATGCCTATGGTGTCAATGGTGTGTTCACAATTGGGTTTAGCTGCCCCATGTGGCCCAAAATATCTGCCATAACAAGTGCAATGCCTGTTCAGCAGAAACATAATAATGAGCTTAATTTAGGTGGTAACTCTGAAGCCACACATGTGATCCTGCATGTCTAAGATCAGTTCCCAGTAGAGTTTCCATTTATTTAGTGTATAGAGTGAGAAGCCTGTTCACTGGACATAATACACAGACCTTCCTCCTGTTGGACTCCACTAAGGCCATTAATCATTAAAGAGAGGATGTACTGTAAAAGGGAGCGTAAAGGCCGACACCACATACCTCTATGCGATGCACTTTCTGGTTCATCATGCTAACTTCCTGTGGCAGAGGCGGCTAATGGCTGCATTACAGCTTTATTAGTGTTGTTAAATTAAGGCTTTTTTCCTTCAGTACACGATCAAATATCCTGTGGTCGTTTAATTGCCCAAAGAAAAGAAACTCTCCACTTTCGGCTCCTGTGCAAAGACCAAAAACACATAATCTATGCTATAATTATTTTGGAAAACTCATTGGGCATTGAGGATTTTTGTATCTCAGGGTCTTCTTTTTCCGACTTTTAACTCTGACCCTCAAAGTGTTGGGCATAATCATCATTATCCCACCGCTGCAGTTAAAGCTCTGGGTTTTGGATCCGGGAGAAAATGAGCGACAAAACCCCCTTCAGTTGCTCTCACAACTATCAGTCATACGTCTCATTACACAGTTGCCCCATCATACCTCATCTCTCTCTCCAAGCCCTCTTCCTTTTGTACTGTCATTCAAAAAGAACCATCCTTTGAAAAGCTGACGTCCTCATCACAACCATGAAACCACTCTGCTCCTTGTTTCCCTCCCTCTCCTTCCCGTCACCAGCGTGATAGGCAGTTTCCTGCGCTCCAGCCGGTACTGTGCCTGACAGCTCCCTGCTCTATGTCCTCTCTCTTCATCATTCCCTTCTCCCCGTTTACAAACCGATAACCCTTTAATCCATCAGCTGCTTCTCCTCGTTCGAGAAACAGGTAGAGCTCCCTTTCATGCTGTCATCTCCCCTCTTGGTTTCTTCTCTGAAAACTCGCTTAACTCGCACACACACCCAGGCTACATTCCTCCCTCCTGACAGACGCCAGGTATGTGCCTTTGATCACACGCTCTTCCTATCGCTTCCTCTCTGTGATCAGAGCTTTCACAAAGAGGTTGACGCAGGTTTACCTTGCATGGCTGCCTCCTGACTCTCCCTCAACTCTTTGTCTTGCTTCCACGCTTTTCAAAATGGCTATTCAACACCCCAGGGACAAAGGAATTAATGCCAAATGTGAGCCGAAACTGAAGTTAATTACTGTACAGTGTACACACACACACACACACACACACACACACACACACACACACACACACACACACACACACACACACACACACACACACAGTTATTTCTTACTAGCATTGCAATTCTACTATGAGAGTTGAAGCTAATCTTTCGGTCCGTGGTTGTTGGTGAAGATTGATGCTCTCACATCTATCTCTTATCTAACTCTCGGCAAGAAAGTGAATCAAAAGAAAATGTATTTCCAAAATGACAAATGATTCCTTGAACATAAAACGCATGTGGTTTTAGCATCTGAAACAGTGTCAGTGGATTCATTAATGAAATTGTTGAAGACCCAATGGTGATCCTGTTTGAAGCCAGACTAAACAGGCCTGACTGTTTGAAGAGATGATCATCTGAGGTCATACCAGTCGTCTACGCCCCAAGTTCCTCATTCCACTGTTCTGCTACACACAGGCATGCCAACTGATGCATGTGCACACATTTAATGCTTTCATAAAACACAAATAGCCCATGAGACAATCTCTTTTCTCTAATCTCTATTTTGTATTTCCACTATTTAGCTCTTAACAAGTTATCAGTGATCACACTTTACAGTACAGTATTATATATGCATCTAAACTTGTTTGGCACTCTTAAGCATTATTTGATCATATTTTTACGAATGGCAGTCAGAAAGGACAGCAAAGTAGGGATTTCATTGTGCCATGCAACTTGTTCTTCTGTGCAAATAAGAATAACGTTTTCTGTCGTATCACCTCAGAAATGTAAATGTTGAGTTCACAAAAATCCCCATAGCTCCTATAGCAGGTTCAAGATCTTTCTCTTTGGTGTGAAGCCGTACACCACTAGCCACCATTTTTCAAGACGCGCACACACACATACTGCCATCTTGGCTCTTCCCTTTCTCTGTAAGGTGAACGTCTTTTCCTCATCTTTACAAAGCCAACACGAAGAGTAAAGACAACATAACGAGAAGAGGATGTAAACGTAGTAAAGTGAGACAGAACTTCACTTAGCAGTTTTACTTGATTAACTTCCACTGACAGCCCTCAGCTAGAGTGGGCTGCGCTCTCCTCATCTCATCAGGGAGAACAACACTCTCATTAATACTTTCAGAGTGAGAAAGAAAATACTAAACACAGAGTGACGTGAATTTAAAAAAAAAAAGACAAACAGAGATTCACAGAGTCCTGTATCAAGCATCACCTCCAAAGTGCTGATGCTGTACAGACGCCATGATAGTGATGACGAGGTCTGAGGCTATAGGAGGACAGAGGAAACGCTGACATTTTTGGAGGCCTGCCCGCGGGACTGAGGAAGGAAATGAGAGAGGGAACTCACAGAGGATTCAAAGAGGGAACAACGAAGGTCAGAGGGACGCGGCGAGAAGAGGAAGCGTGAATGTAAAATCCACTTTGTTCCTTTGGTCATCCACAAACTATTTGTTGTTTTACATTCGCACACATTTGCTAACATATGAGCAATAAACACAGACACACGTGCACACTGAAAATGCCTGCTGAGGCTCTGCTTTTGAAGCTGTGGGACGAGACGTGAAATTGCTCTCGTATGCTTCAATCGATTTTCCTCAGATCCCTCCGTCAGCGTCTAGACTGTTTGTCCCCTTCTCCTAAACACAAGGTAAGACATAAGATATAGAGAATGGTATATACGTGATTTAAAAAGAAGCATAAGTATAACGGACTGGAGTCGATCCGTGATCCGTACAGATCCCCCTCACGGTTTGACACTCATGTGAGCCGTAATTTAACCATCATAGTGTGAAATTATGTTTTACTGCTGATCGTTAAAATATGCCATCTGGATCTTTTCATGAATGCTTTCTAGTCACAGAGCCCTGATAACTCTCCATTGAGAACAACATATATGTGTTTAAATCAGCTGGAGGAGAGCTAGTTTTGTTAGCAGCACTGGAGCTAACAGCTAACATACAGGCACATTATGAAGAATTCATGCTTGATTCAGTCAAAATGTGTGTTGTGCGAAAATATATTTTAACGCTATCATGATGTGTTCAAATGTAATCTTGTAAAATGTTGTTTTAGGCAAGAGGTTTATCAAATAAATGCAAGGGAAT
Organism: Taurulus bubalis; assembly: GCF_910589615.1. Classification (NCBI taxonomy): domain Eukaryota; kingdom Metazoa; phylum Chordata; class Actinopteri; order Perciformes; family Cottidae; genus Taurulus; species Taurulus bubalis. The sequence continues at coordinate 34,405,966 of NC_136590.1, read as the reverse complement.
ATTTTCACAGTAATATCAAATAGATGTTAGAAAGAGAATTATGACCTGGCTAACTTCCTAAATCAAGCTCTACGAGCTCTACAATACATAATTATGTATCACATGATACATGATTTTGTAATCAATAAAAACACAATCTTTTAATCTCAAACCAGTTTAATTGTGTATTTTATGCAAATTACCACAATTGATGCAAATTACCACTATAGATGACTATATAAAAGGATAACAAATATCATTTTTGACGGAGCCTCGTCTACCAGCTGCTGTAACGTAACAAAACAACTAAAATGAATATCAGCCAATAATGAGCATCGGCAACACCCTGCTTCTGCACATACAAACTGTGTCAAAGTAAAGTTAAGCAACAGCTATTTTCAAACTTTTCTTGAGACAGTTGGGTCCATAACTCATAGGTCACTTTTGTGTGTATCAAACCGACTGCAACACTCTGGTTAAACAGCACAATGGTGAGTTACACGATGTCCTCGGTCTCCAAAATGTGCCTTTCTCTCATCTATGAATAGTTACATCAGGTCTGTGTGGCAAATGGAGCTGATTGTTGGCTGGGAAGCAGAGAGAAAGACTGAACTACAATAACCTGTTCATTCAGCAAAAAAGGTTGATAAGACAATTATTCCAAAGTAAATGTTTATACAAAACCCTTTTGGAAGACCAATTGCTTAAATCACCTTTCTTTCCCATTCTGACATTCAGTTTGGAGTTCAGGAGATTGTCTTGACCATAACAAAAGCAAGGGCTTGATTTAATAAAACATTTAGGAGTAAAATTTAGGAGTAAATTTCATTTTGGCTTTCTTCAGCATGGTGTATTCAGCTTTGCATGCCATGGCAACTTCTTTCTTGTTCTTTGTTTCAAGTAAAATATTAAAAAGCACAATAAAATACAGTTGAACAGGAAAGCTGTGACTGAAAGAAAACATGTAAGCTGATAGCAATGGAGTTTTAAATCTGTATTAAGCGTCATTTAAATTCAGCCCTGGATTATGTTTTCAATCAAACCATTAGAATTTTGAGTTCATTTTGGTGCAGTTGTTTTACAAATTAAACATTAATTGTCCAGCATGCTCTGCTAAATTATGTCTGGGGGAAAACACAGCTACCAGCAGAGACACAAACCCAAAGGACAACAAGCCACGTGTCGGCGTGATGCTGGTGGGAAGGGACCACACAGAGGGTTGATGATCCCTGATGATGGCTGTGATGAAAGGACCTCCTGTCCTCTACCTCCTTCCATTTGCTCTGCAGCAGCCCTGTCTGCCCGCTCCCCTCACCCTTACTCTCCCTTACTTCCGTCACAGTGTGCCTCACCAATGTCACTTCCTCCCCCGTGTTTTCTCGACCCCCCAGTAAGCGAAAGCCCTAGAGTCAAGTAAAGCATCCCAATGCTGTTCTCTCCCTCCCAAGAGAACCAGATACTATGTGGTGACCTCTGTCTCCCCCCTCCCCTCCCTATTCTGTGTCTACATCCCTTCCCAATCCTCTTTCCTAGGTGGTCTCCCCGGTGTGTGTAGCTGATGCCCTGCAGCTAGGATTAACTTGATTAGTAACCCTTCAGGTTGTGCTTTCTTAGCCCTTTTCCATGTTGTTCAAGTGCATCCAACATCAAGCATCAAGGCTCAGATTATTGAAATATATTTGGAAACATTAATTGATTTCATGCAATGATACATTCGCAGCTGGCCCCCCATACAATTTAGAAATACATCTTGTAAAACAAAAGTGCTGTAATGCTGAAATGTGCAGTCGTTGATCAAAATCTGTTTCCAGAGAACAATTTTGATAGTTGATTAATTAGTCTCACAATGCGAGAATGTGTTGCTTTTTATATATATATATATATATTTATATATATATATATATATATATATATATATATATATATATATATATAAACATTTTCAAACAAAATCCATTATTCAAGGTGAACGGTTGGCCCGTAAATACAAATCTGAATCTTAAATCCTGACAAGTTGTTTTTCTAGATGGTTTTCACCCCATTGACAAAGCACATTTCTGCAGAAATTGCGGTTCCCAAACTCATTCCCTTTCTATTACTATCTTTGTCCGTGTCCTCAGATATGATAAAGGCTTAGCAGACATGGAAGAAACTGATGTAACATGGGAGAGAGAGAGAGAGAATGGAGAGAGAGAGCATCAACATCAGAGTAGAAAGGAGAAAAGGCTGGAAAACAGCAGTTACATCCACAACGCTGCATTTTCTTTTTTCTCCCCCAGAAAACAGAACTACCCTGCAGTCACAACTCACGTGATGCCATGTGTGTGTAGCAGGGGAAATGTGTGTCTACATGCGAGTGTGTGTGTCTGTGTGAGAGAAAGGCACACAGATAGAGACTGCTGGCAAGCTAAAATGCCCTCTGTGCTGGAATTTACCAGATGGCACAGGACAGAAACAACCAGAGGTTTTACTACTCTCCGCGCACGCGCGCACACGCACACGCACACGCACACACATCATTGTCAAGGCCTATTCAGGAACGAAGAAGCAGACAGTGACAGGAATAGATGCAAGTGTAGTAAGTAACATTTAAACATCAAATGTATTAGATGTATTGTACTGTAGATAGCTGTATATTGTAGAAATATAAAGCACTAAATAATAATATTAATGATAATATGATAATATAGTGGGAGGGCACAATGCAATCCTGCATTGCATCATATAGTGTGATCTAATGCAACAGTCCCAAAATAAATAATATGTGAAATGAATTGAATTCATTATCACACTGACTGTCTGAGTGTTTGCAGTATGTAAGACATGCATCTATAGGGGTTTCCTTTTTCATTGTTGTCTTGTTAGAGATCTGAGCCCCTTGTTATGTTTGTCTTGTGCACAACAGGAAAAGGCAGCCTCAGTGGGAAGCAGTGGAGGTAACCGCTTAAACAAGCAACAACAGGAAGGCACGGGGAAGCGAGGACGAGAAGGGTGGCGGCTGGGGACCCAATCAAGATCTTTGACGAACCTTGTTCCACACCAAGGCAGAAAAATATATATAATACAGATGACATAGCCAGCCAAGGGGTGGTGTTTAAGAGATGTTGTGAAGCCTGTAAAGTAATAATAATGAAGATGTTTACAGCCATGGTAGACCGTATTATTACTCCTCATATATCCACCCGAGTTCACAAAAACCAAAAAAAGAGTGTTTGCAGACGTAGCTTAAAAGGTCAAGACCACATTGAGAATGAAGCACACTTTGGCTTCACAGATAATGCCCTGTTTATTCAACACTGTGACATTTAGATTACAAATTAAACGGGACTACTGTACCTGCCATCTCTGAGCCTTAATGGTTCTAGTGAGCCTTAAACAGCGCTGCACTATGAACTGTAACTGTACCACGACCACCTGACTGAGCTATTCTGTGCCAAGCTAAATGGAAGTCAGCCCAACTTAGCTAACACGTGCCAGCCTTACTGGGGAACAAACATTCCAGCTTTCAAACCCACGAGCATGTACAGAACGTAAGAGACAGTGAACGCTGCCGTTGCGTTGGTAACCGTATGTTTAGCCAAATGATCTCTGGCACAGAGAAGCCGCTTCACAGAAATGTGTAATTAAGCTAAACAATAGGGTCGATATCTGATGTCCTCTTTTGTGAGTCATAGTTCTGCTGGTTCCCTAAAGATAAACCACTGCTTCCTCATTATAAGTAACCAAGAACAAAAAGGAGATTCAAAGTATTCAATCATTCCAGAGCCAAGGTCCAATGCTTCATTAATGCTAGTTCATTCAGATCACAGACACACACAAAACCCCGCTGGGATCATTAGAGATATTCAGTCAGAGTGCTTCATAGCATCCAACATGCAAAGACACATTTGTGTAAGACAGCATGAAGGCCAAATATGCCCTCTCTCTATCATTCTCACACACACACAAAAATAAAATGCAAAAAAATAAAAACCTACATCTCCTATTGGTACCTCTGACATCATGACGTTTCAGCAACAAGCCAAAACATTGCCTGCCAATTGTGTTGGCACTTGCCATTACAGCTCACAAGTTAAAATATGCACGCGGTACACATTTAATGCACCGTCACATCTTGTTCAACATAAACTTGACAATCTTTCAGCATTAGGATCAGAAACACTTCCCAGTGTACAGCAAATAAACAGGAGTTTGTCTTCGTAAGTGAAGTCCAAGGGCACCAAAAGTAGTATATTTCTTCTGAAGTTGCTGAAAAGGATTTAGAGTGGTGGACAAAAACAATAACTTTAGATACAATAACCATATGTAAAATTTGCAGGATTACTGTCGTCTGTTCACAAACCCCTGAAAGTTTAAATACTAAAACTGGCTCATGCTATTAGCTGAGGAGTATGGCTCTAGTTTAGTTCGTGCTTGGTGTATGTGACGCACGAGCGTCTGGAGGATGAACTCTGGAGATGGTTACCTCGCGACAAATAGTCAGTCTACAGGGTCGGGAGGCCCGAGGACGGCTATTTCATGAAGCGCTTTTCCACATTCACATTTGGAAATCTTGTCCTCGCGACCCATGACACGGCTCTCCTGGATGATGTAATGATCCTATAGGTTTATGTTATGGTCTTAAATTTGAATTATTCAAGCTGTGTTACTGAGGAATCAGGGTTTGTCCAATATGTTTGCAATAGTGGATGGCTCTAAATACTACAATCCCCATCAATTTGAATAATTGATTCCTCATTTCAGTGTTTTTCGCCAGCAAAATGCCAAACATGTTTTGGCTCTAGCTTCTCAAATGTCATGATTTGTTTTGTATGAAAACACATTTCAATATATTTAGGTTTTGGACAAACCTGAGGAGCTTTGACCAGCATTTTTTTTTTTTACTGACATTTAAAAGAATGAACTATTATTGAATGAACCACAAAAATAAACAGAATAATTGACTATGGACATAATCATAAGTTGCTAACTCTTATAGCTACAAGATATAAGACAGTCAAATATTCTGCATTGCTGATTAGGGTTCAACTACAAAAGCTTGTCAGACCATTTACATTTTGAAAGCATACAAAGGTAATTCTCTAATTAACAGCCACAACAGAGTAAAGGTCTGGGTTAAAGGCATAGATGTGAGGTCCAGAGGCCAGCTGATCCTGTTGGAACAGCCAGTCGATGAGGCTGACCTTTGGATGACTGCTCCGTGGCTAATGTCTGCCCTGTCTGAGACCCAAAGAGCCTCAACACTGCCCCTCTAATTCCCCCAGTACGCATTGTCCGTCTGACTGCACTGGCACAGGACATTTTAATATTGGGACAGATTTAAGGGCTGATTTAGAAATGGCAGTCTGTCCCAACATGTATCAGGAAGAGGGACAGTTTATTCTTGTTAGCTAGCGGCCCTGATGCACACACACACACACACACACACACACACACACACACACACACACACAGTCTGTGCTGGAAAAGGCGAAGCTTTAATATAAATGTCCCCTCAGCTGGAAATTGTTTCCAGTGCAGCTGAAAGGCTCCTTTTATTGAGCTAGTCAAACACCAGCCCTCCCCATCCCTGATTTCTCCTTCACACACTTGCACTCTATTTCTACTCAACATTTAGACCCACAAGCAAACACAGTGTTTTCACTTGAGAGCCTTTGTTTTCCATCTATTTAGATTATATGTAGGAAAATGACAGCGTGTGGAAAGACCCCATCCTGAAACATCACTTGAATGACAATAGCAACAAAAGATTGTATCAAGATGCCCGAGTTTGGCTGGTGAACAACTGAAATCATTACAGTGTGTGTGCACTGAGAACACAGATCTTCCATTCTTAACGTATTATCCAAAATGGGAACGCATAACCCAGGAACTCCCTGTCTCCATTAATTAGTCACTTTAGTTCACATTACTTACATGTCTTAGTAGAATATTTGATGAGGCACACAACTGTCTCAGTTGATATGAGAAATGCAAATGAGCAAAAGGTTAAACACACTGTACGTTTAGAGACTGAGAACTTCCGTAAAATGAGCTTGTGTTCGGCCGCTCACTCTGCGACCCTTTCTCAACACATGTTTATCTTCCTCATTTCTGTTTCTCAATTCAAGCAGCACACAGCACCCGATGACTATCACTTCTTCAGTATGAGGAAGCAGTAACTCATCTTCTCCTTTTTCCTTTAACACAAAAGTTGTTGCTCATTGGGTTTAACTTAAAGAGTCAGGAGCATAGCTTACACGGAGGACACTGGGCCATGTCTTTGGTCTGGTTTCTGAGTTTGGTTTTAAAGGGCGGAGAAGTGGCGGAAGAGTTAACAGTCTACATTTATACCTCAACTACACTTTGTTTGTCAGGAAGCTGAACTCTCTCCCCACCATCCCACTCCCTCCTCTTTTAGACTCTTATGTCTGAATGCTGCTAAGATTCCATGTGTGACTGCTGCTACAATACAGACCGATAGTTTTCTTAATATATATGTTGTCTGTGTTCTTTTTTTTAATCTATTTTCACTTTATTATTATTATTATCTGTATTCACTATATGTTGGACAGGAGAGGAACGTACTTTCAAATCTTTTGTATGTTTGCACAAATGTACATTCAAAATGACTGACTTTGTTTAAAGCAAAAAGACAATTGCATTTTTCTCCCAGAATTGTATCCCTGCAATTCCGGAGAAGGCTTTCAGCAGCATCATCGTCAGAGAATTTCCCTCACTTTTTGGTGATGAGTAAGACTAACAGAGATAGAACACAGAGGTAACCGGTATGAGGGACCAAGTGGCACAGTGGCACAGTGCCACAATGCCATCATGCGTAAAACAATGACCTTTAAAGCGCCACTCCAGTTTGTTTAATGGGTGTTACTCCACTGGCAAAGCCAACAGCAAACACGTCACACTGAACAGGAAGAAGCGGTTGTGCTTCAGGTGGTATCTTGCTGGGTTTTGCTGCATGCAAATGTGCACATGGATAAACAAAATATGCACAGAAACTGTGGAGTACAGAATCTAGTCAGCACTTTGTCATATTAGTGCTCGCACTCACACCCACTCTTCTGCGTCAGGCTCTGACTGTGACAGCGTGCATACAATCTGAAGAGTGTCCTCACTTTTCTTCTATCCTGAGGTGTCGGGCATGCACAGTAGAGAAGCACCCAATGATCAGGAATGAGTTATTAGAGCTGTGAATTTGGTGCTCATTAGATCGCCATTTCTGCTTCTGGGATATTAATGTTCAAGGGCATGAGGACCTGCAGCATACAACAAGTGCCTATTCATGGTCGAGAGAGATCAGGACCGGAATCAATGGGGTAGACCAGAAGTTTTCTCTTGAACCAGGACCTCGGCAGCCCCAAAAACAGTGAAGTAGTTCAAGACATTACTCAGCTTGAGCAAAGCCATACCTGCCAACACTGACTGCTGAAAAGAGGGGGATTTTCCAGCAGAATAAGCCCTTATCCCAACACACACACACACTGACTTGTCTTCTTAGAAACCCTCCGAGTTACTCACAGAACTATTCAGTCTTCTAGCTGGGCGGATCAGAAATAGAAACCAACAACAAAGGAGATAGGTCGCACTTACAGACCTTGTGGGTGAAATCTAATAGGTGTAGCTTTATCCTAAAGATTTAATCTTGGTGGTTATTATAGTTTGCTTTGTGAAATGTTGCTCTAGTCGGGATGGGAATCTCTGGGCAGCTCACGATTCAATTCCGATTCAGAGGGCTGCAATGCGATGATAAAACGATTCATCTTAACGCATCAAAATGTTTTATTAAAAAAACAGATTATGTTATGTATATACAGTATTAACTTCCTTTATCTTCTATTAATTCACGAGAAGAGATGCATTAACTGTCATTTTTAAGCATTGCAAAGAGAACCAACAAATAAAGAAATTAAATTGGGCCTGTAGCAGCATCCTTGTAGTAAAAACACAGAATGCAGCAGGTTCTGACATAACAAGCTGTTCTTATTCACAAATTAATAAAATAGACTTCTCTTCAAACGAATCCCCCTGTTGTAGGAACTAAGCATTAAAGTCTCGTACAAAAATAAAGCTTTCTGGAATATGTGATTCGCTACGCCCTCTCAGAGTTCCCATCCAACCTGCTTTCCTCAGTGACTCCGTGACTTAAGTTTGGGTTTGGTTTGGTTGCCGAGTATCGCTGTGTCCGGAAAAACGTAGAGGAACATTGTATCTTAGTTCCAAAGTGTGCAACATAGGCACATTGCATTCTCCTTCGTGATTCGCTACACCCTCTCAGAGTTGGGTGGAAGAAAAAGCAAAATGCCTTCATACTTTGGCTTTTATGCCAGGGCGTGTGAGATTAATTGTTTTTTAATTAACTGAGGTAGATGGGTCGTAGGTGCGGCCATTCAGGACTCATGCCATCTAACCAGGAAACAAACATGTCGGTCCCTTATGCTACGTTCACACCAAACGTTTACCGCGGCAGTTTACTCGCTCGACAATAAAAGAGTGTTCACACCGAAGGGGGAGTGGTTTATCTCCGTTGCCTCTCCATGAAAAGAGCTTTACTTGTTGTGGAAGTCCCAAAAATGTCGGAACATGAAACGCCCTCATGTTTGGGTTCATAACACCATCCGTAGCCGCACACAGCTCGGTGAATTTCACCGACTCCTCCAGGAACCACAGTCTCCCTGGCTTATCTCTGTAAAACGGATACCGCTTCCGCCATGAAAATAACTACTAGTTCTGCTTTAAACTTGTTGTGTAAATTCCACATACGTCGGAACATCAAACTCCATGGTGTCTGGGTTCATAATATTATCCGTAGTCCCACAACAGTGTCTAAATGAAGCCGCTACCAGCGCTACTTCAGGTGGAGCAGCAGCAGTTTGATTCAGCAATGGCAGGACGGCGGTGGTGACGGGCAGAGCCTCTCAGCGCTGATTGGCTGACGCAACGATGACTCACACGATTTTTCCGTGATTGGGAAATTTCACCCTGGCACGAATTTGCGCCGCGTCCTTCGCTCTGTTTGACCCGCGTCAAACGTTCTGTTTGCGCCGCCTCAAACACGTCTATCGCGCCCCCCCGTGAAAAAGACGCGTCTTCGCAACCTATTACCTATTGTGCATTGACTTTGCATGTAATCTGGTCGCGCAAAAAATTCGCACCGCGTTTGGTGTGAACACAGCATTAGACATGACTGTGTAATAACTACACATAGGGGTTAGGGTGTCTTTTAAAACATTTAGGTCTCGACAGAATTACCACGAAATATTATCCATCTTCATTTCGAAAATATAATTTGTTATCTGGCGACATGAAAATAATAAGAACACGGTCCTGATCGTGTCTGACTCTTGAACCTTTGGTGCCTTCTAAACTACTACTGAGCCACGAAGTGAAGAGAATGTCAAAAAGTGCTGATCGTGCAAGATTCACAATAACAAAACCTGAACTTGAGCAAATGAAGGATAATATATAGTAGCCTTGCAATATATTAATATAACTACAATATATTCTCGCTCTGACACCGGCTGCCTTTTCTTCTTGCATCATTAGACCCACCAAATGAAATGCGTAGTTGCAAAGGAAACACCCCCCTATGGGGAGCTGCTTGCAGTAACGTTACTGTGACAGAAGGAAACGCAGCAATGGTGATTAGTAGTGATCTATTTACTAATGAGAATCTTACACGATTAGTACTTTGCCAAGTGACTTTGCTAACATTTATGGCCAGAACAGTAAAAGTGACCAGATTAGGCTCGATCCACACACACAGTACAGGAGCATCGTTCTACTATGATGACAACTCAAACGTAGGAGAATACACGGCATGTTAATGCACTGTGCAGTTTCTGAAAATCAAAGATTCATAGCTGTCAAGTTTCCAGAAAGGTATATTGATTGCCTCCTGTACATTATATATTTCTGACATTCTCCACCACCATAAGAAATATGGGCCCCATTGGGGAAACAAGCATCTACAGAGCATATTATCATGAATAAGTGATCTGCGACATGAAAGATGGAACAAGCCACAGCAGGAGTGTTGACAGGCAGGTACAGTAGTAGTCATTATTCATGGAGGACATCATATGGATGCACGTGCACAGACACATGCCACAATGAAGAATACACAGACAAACACAATGCAAATAAACAGTTACATAAGCAACCAATGGACGAGAGGTTCTCAATGTGCTTCCTGTTGCTGTTGTAGACCTGCATACAATTGAATTGATGGTACAAAATAACAGAAGGCTGCCGGACATAGACATCGACAAAATGTGAATGCTTGATAATACCAGCAACTGTCAATACAAATATTAAATGTAAATTATTATTTACCAACTCAGTGTACAGTAATACCATTAACAACCGGGCATTTACGTGATTCGTTTTAAGCAGAATAGATAGTTTAGCTGCAGCATTACACAATCTGTCAGCATTTCACCTCAGAAATCAAGTATCTGATGATATGGTTTCTCTGGATGGCATCGCTCTGGCATCTACCACCACCGTAAGGAATCTCTGAGTTATTTTTGACCAGGACCTGTCCTTTGGCTCCCACGTGAAACAGATCTCAAGGACCGCCTTTTTTCACCTACGGAACATTTCAAAGATCTGGCACATCCTGTCTCAACGCAATGCAGAAACATTGATCCACGCATTTGTTACCTCAAGACTGGATTACTGTAACTCCGTTTTATCAGGCTGCCCTGGTAAATCCCTTGGATCTCTCCAACTGATCCAGAATGCTGCAGCTCGTGTACTAACGAGGACGCGGAAGAGAGATCACATTACTCCTGTACTAGCTGCTCTCCACTGGCTTCCTGTAAGATCGAGAATCATATTTAAAATCCTTCTCCTTACCTACAAAGCCTTAATTGGTGATGCACCATCATATCTTAAGGACCTTATAGTGCCATATTACCCCAGAGGAGCATTACGCTCACTGAATGCAGGGTTACTTGTGGTTCCCAGAGTGTTAAAAAGTAGGTTGGGGGCTAGAGCTTTCAGTTATCGGGCTCCTCTTCTGTGGAATCAGCTTCCACTTTCAGTTCGGGGGGCAGGCACGGTCACCTCATTTAAGAGTAGACTTAAGACTTTCCTCTTTGATGGCGCTTATAGTTAGGGCTGTTTCAGGCTTATAGTTAGGGCTGGCTCAGGTTTGCCCTGGTCCAGCCCCTAAATATGCTGCTATAGGCCTAGACTGCTGGGGGACATTTTAGGATACACTGAGCTACTCCTTTCCTTCTCTTCCTCTTTTTGCTCCTCCTCTCCTCCTCTTCACCTCTTCTTTCTCTCCTTCTGGATAAATGATTGTCTCTTCAATGCATATTACTAACTCTACTTTCTTTTTCCATGGATTCGTGGCTGCCTGGAACCAGGGGGAGGACCCCGGTCCTCCCCCTGCCATGGCCCTGCTTTCTCCTCCCATTGCCCCTGGGATGCCCCTCCTCTCTACCTCCTTCTGCTTAATGGGTCATGGCTATCTGGATCATGGACCATGTATACTACTCATTATATGAATCATTTCTGTCACATTCATTGAATGTGCTGTAACTCCGTTACGTTATTCATTCTGGCCACATGACATCTATTGCTTCTGTCCATCCGGGGAGAGGGATCCTCCTCTGTTGCTCTCCCTCAGGTTTCTTCCACTTTTTTTCCCTGTGAAAGGGTTTTACTATCTTTTTGGGGGAGTTTTTCCTGATCCGATGTGAGGTCCCGGGACAGGGATGTCATGTGTACAGATTGTAAAGCCCTCCGAGGCAAACTTGTATTTGTGATGTTGGGCTATACAAAATAAACTGAATTGAATTGAATTTCAACTCTGAGTCATCAGTTTCCTGATATGCTTGAAATTAATGCAAAATCCAGCACAATCACACATCTTCAGAACTGCCGTCAGAACTTTCCATTGCGCTCAGAACCCTACATGTGACAATGTCACAGTCGATACATCAAGACCTGCACCCGGGCAGGGTGATGTAATCCTGATCTGTGACTCAGACTTGCGACACATGGCATCTGCAACTGCGCACATATTCCCTGACATGTTTCATCCAACAGTCAGGATTCAATAGTGTTCTTTCTCCCACTGAATGTGTCAATCAAAGCCCTGTTAGCAGCTCCTGCCCGAGGCTGAAGGCCCGCCTGCCGACCTCTCTCCGTCTCTAGCTACCCGATGTCATAAGTGCTGAGCTAAACTGGAGTTGGAAAGAGGGAAAGGGTGTGCTGTTTTCAGCAGCTAGGATCCCCCCATTGTTCTTTCATACGCAACCGACACACCGCTGACCTCCGACCCCAACCTTTGCCTCCTTTGTGTGTGTGTGTATGTGTGTGTGTGTGTGTGTGTGTGTATCCCCAAGGGGACTCTGACAATGTGGGAATGAACTATAGACTGCTTTCAAAGCACCATCATTATAATTAGCCACACACAGAGTAGCAGAGGTAGGTTTCAGCTACATACTGGTAAAATAACACAAAAATACACTATTCTGAGTAGATGTTTCATTTATAAATAGAAATGTTGATACATTTATAGTAGCATCGCTGGTTACAGCTTCTCTAATGGGAATTCTTGTTGGTTTCTTTTCGCCTTTTACAATACTAAACGGAATATCTTGGGGTTTTCACTATTTGTCAAGACATTTGAAAAACATCGCCTTGAGCTTTACAATTTTTACTATTTTCTGTTATGACATGATATGATATGATATGATATGTTATAACATGACTAAATGATTATCTAGATTTCTTTCTCTCTTTTTTTTATCATTAGTCACAGCCCTAAATAACAAACCTACAAAATCAAGTTAGTTTCGTCGTACTAACATTATTAAGAATATTTCCATCAAAGGACACCAGCAGCATTTCCCGACTAACAGTTGACCCGTAGACCTCGTGTGGTGCAGGAGCTGCTTGACTAAATGAATGAGTGAGGAGGTGAGTAAAAGTGATCAATCGTTTGGGATGCTTTGGTTCCTTCTCAGTCAAGAGTTTATGATCCGACACACTTGTCAATAAGACCTGATGGTGTGCAAGAACATTCAAATACAATTTCACCTGACATTTGAAGGGTTAATTCGCTCTGCCGTCCCTCATGGTCTGGGTGAGTATTAGAGCTGTGATTGCCATCTCCAACACAGATTAACACATACTCACCACTGCACAAATGACAGGGTGTTTGAGTACTACCCGCAGAGTGTGTACTGGACTGTGTACGTGTGTAAACAGTGTGTATTTCTTCATATCAGTATCAGATGTATGCCTGTAAAACTTAAGTAAACACTTAAACAGGAGAAGTCATGTTGTTACCACTTTGGGCTTTGGCTTCATTAATGGTTCAGTTATTAACTTGTGTTTTAAACATCATTTATAAAGAACAGATTCTGACAAGTTCTTGTTTCTGAAGACAGAAAAATTAAATATGACTTTAGAAAACTTGTCGTAAATTTCCAAAGATCTTCAAATTACTTGTTTTGTCAAAAAATACAAATATATTTATTTTATTCACTTTTGAGAAGCTGGAAACCATTTAATGTGTGGCAATACTACTTTGAAATAGTTGCAAGTAATCAATTAATTAATTGGACTAACAACTATTACGTTGTTCATTCTGTACACATGACATCTATTGTACTTCTGTCCATCCGGGGAGAGGGATCCTCCTCTGTTGCTCTCCCGAAGGTTACTACTCTTTTTCTCCCTGTTAAAGGTTTTTTTGGGAGAGTTTTTCCTGAACCGATGCAAGGTCCCGGGACAGAGGATGTTTCTATGATTGTAAAGCCCTTTGAGGCAAAAATTTTAATTTTGGATTTTGGGCTATACAAAAGAAATTGAATTGAATAATTTCAGTTGATTCTCAACCAAGTTCTTCTTATTAATGTAATATAACAAGTAACTAACGTATTAAACACCATAGATACAGCGGCGATAGATACACCTGATGAACTTTCATGCACTTCCCTCTCTATGTGTGCGTGTCTACATTTGACTCTCCCCGTCTCGCTCCGCTGGGATGTATCGAAAGCGCTAATGTTTGAAATTCACTCTCTGCTCCGTGGGACTCTCAAGTCTTTTTCTGGAGTGTATTTATTCGTCGGGTCTTATCTGAACAGAGGTGCTTTATTCTTCTCCTGCTTCTGTACTGCTCTCTTGTCAGCTTGTTGTTGCACACATAGCTGCAGTGCACCCCGGCCCAACCCTTCCACATGCTCACGCGGGCATCCAGACTTCACATCAAAGCGTCCCACTGTTGCCATGGGAACCATTTCAGCCCTGTCAGCACTTCTGTGGTCCACCCGGAGCGAGGCAATTAGCCCCCTCCCCATCCTTCACTCTTCCTGTCCCTCCACCCCTCCTCCTTTTCAGGACAGGAAAAAAATAATCCCATCCTCCATTCTCAAGAGGCATGACTATTCCTTCTCCTTTTCTTTCTCTCAGATTCATTCACCCACAATGTTGGCACCAGCAATCTCCTCTCCTCCTACCCTACACAGTCTTTATACGTGTGTCTGTGTCTGTCTGTGTGTGTGTGTGTGTGTGTGTGTGTGTGTGTGTGTGTGTGTGTGTGTGTGTGTGTGTGTGTGTGTGTGTGTGTGTGTGTGTGTGTGTGTGTGTGTGTGTGTGTGTGTGTGTGTGTGTAAACACTTGCTCATTCCCCAGACTAAGTGAGGGTTGATGGGGAAAACGAAGAGTGCATCTGCTGCTGATTTCCACAACATAGTATGAGTTAAATGCATATTTCCTCGGGGAAGGAGCTAGTTTGATGCATAGATTGAACGAAGCCACAAAAGGAAGCTATGCTTTGAAGATTTTCACTGGCAGTAATCCTGAAACGTCTTCCTTGTGTGCAGAGTTTGACCTTTATGTTTCTTCTGCAGGCATGTTGATAACATGAGCCTGAAGACAGCATCTCTGGCAGGAATATAAAAAAAACATATAAAACAATGCTTGGGAGTTGGCAGTTGGAAATATTATTACTTTACCATTGAACTTTATGCCCGACACTGACGATAAATGATGCGATAATAATGTGATACTATCCCCCACAGGGATATTCTCACAGCAAAAGGCTGAGCTATAACCCAGCTGGCAGGGAATCAGTGTGTTGCTTAAAGACACTTCAGCAGCGGAGCTGGAGGCGTCTATCAAAGTTGTCTGAATGATAATCCTATAATATACAAGAAAAACACCACAAGGACCATAAACTGACCCATAACACTGCGACTAAAGGTCATAATACGAAGCCTCGCACACACACACACAGATAGTGATGTTACAAAAGACCTTCTATAAACGTTTTTATTTTTTATTTAGCTACCAGTCATAAGAGGTCAGGGGATGAACGATTCAACTCATGATTATGTTCACGGACATTTTTTGTGATGTGCTGCTCTGGACCACATACTGTATAAGTAGAGGCCGGCTCACCTTTAACTTCTACACAGTATTATCCCAACAACATAATGGACCTGCTGTTCAGGGGATCATCGACTTGGACGCAGGAGTACAGGCACAGCTGGGGTAGCTGATCTCTGCGTAGAGGGGCACATTACGTGGTTTATCCTTTCTATACATAGACCTGGAACTATTCTTAGAGCGCACCAGCAGCAAAGATGACAGACAGAGGGGAAATATCACGTCTAAGACTGGGTGAGCCAAATTAAACTCATTTTACACGTCTTTAAATTTGTGGAATAGCTTACCCACGAGCTGCTGACATAAATCTTTATGATGGGAGCTCATAACACACACCAGTCAGTAAGCTAAAATACGTTATAAAAGGATGGTGTCCAGAGAGGGTGGGGGGGTAAGCTGATAAAGTCACCTGATGGTGACCGCAGACTTAAAGTCATAGTTTAGCCTCCTTTAAAAGCACCACTACATCAGTGGGTGTGACATAATGGGGTTGTAGTAAGCAATGCAATTACCGGGCATGTGCACTTCAGACCAGCAAAAGAGCAGCTCGCCTTCTGCTCAACGGCTTTCCTGCCTGGCTTTCTGTGATGCTGGAGGTTCACTAAAGTGTTGTAATCCACCGCAATGAGCATCAGGGTACACACTTTATTTCTGATTGCTGATATTATTGTCCATTACTTTTCCAATTACTCAGTTAGTCCATAAATTACTTGAAAATACTGACAGACGCCCATCACAATTTCTCAAAAGCTCATGTTGACATCTTCAAAGTGTGTGTTTTGTTGGCCAACAGTCTGAAACTAAATGTGTTCAATATAAAGTTCATATAAAACAGAGAAATCAGGAAATCCCCACATTTCAAAAGCTGGAACCAGCTATTATGTGCTTGATAAATGGCGACTCAGTGGTCAACACTGACCATAAATCTCCCCATTCAACTTATTAATATATAATATCTCCGTTTCACCTCTAATGAACACCAAGTCTACATTAATTTAGTCAGACTTCCATCAACATTCTGATGCAAGTCAGTGGAAACATTCAAATCTCACCGGGAATTAAATGTCTGGTGTCAAGGTGACGTGACACTCAGGCTTTAATGCGGATTTGGTGTTCACCAATAGATTACAGAACACAAATATGTGTCAGTAGTGTGCAAAACGAGTTTCATACTGGGGAGAAATCAATGGGAGCCAATGGCTACCTGGAACTATAGGAAAAACCTGCTGTACATACATACATACATACATATATTACATTGTATGTGCAGCAAAGTATAAAAGGCATACACAAGTTTAAGTTAAGGAGATAAAACGTGTAACCACTGATAATAATAATAATAATAAAGTTGAACTGCCAGTTTCCTTTCCAAGTTTCACTGTAGAGCCACAAACCCAACTTTGAAACCCACTACGATGTTATTTATAGTTCATAATCAAAATTTCATACTGGGTCTAGACAACGATGCTGTCCAATAAAACAAATAAACCCATTAGCAGCTTGAAGAACTCGCTCGACCCCCTGCAGGAAATGCATGGATGTAAATGGTTACGGGTGAAATTCTCTCACCATGTCCGCCGGGGTGCTGCCCGTCATCGTGAAGGTTCTCCCGATCCTCGGAGGGGTTCTCACAGAGTCAACACAGGAGCCAAGGAGCCAAAAGATCTCAAACAAACGTCGTTGGTGAGGCTTCGGAGCAGGAACGTAATCCCGGTGACTCGCTGTCTCTCTCCACAGGCGCAGAAGTGAGGGAGGACGGGATGTGTCGCGACGCTTCTTCCTCTCTATTGCGCAACCATTCCGTGGATCATTCCCCACACTAATTGGGACTTTCGCAGGTGAGGTTAATGCTAGCGGGACACGCTGTCGACCCCGAGGGCCTCCTCCGACCCTGCAAACATCAACAGTATCCTGCTTTAGAAAAGGTGCCTACGCCATGCGAAAAAGCCAACACTGCTGGCACATCCGGACACGGATCTTTTTTTCTCTCTTGGTGGAAAAAGAACAAAAAAATATCCGCAAGGTTAACGGTGGCCGTCCTCTGGTGAACTTAAACACGTCCTCGGGTTGGTACAGGACACGCGTCACGCGGCGAGGTCTGTCGGTTCTTTCGTTGAAGACGGGAGTTTGTTGTGATTGTTGCGGACCTAATGTTCCAGACTGCGTTGCTGTACCTCTACGACCCGTTCAGCTGTCAGCCTGCCTCTCCAAACTAACGTCAATGCAGCAATGGAAACACACATGGGACTTCCGGGTGTGCATTCATAAAATAAAACCGCTGATCTTTCTTGTGCAGTATGCCCATTTTTTTTTTTTTTTTTACTTGAGGGTGATTATATTACTTTATTACAAGGAACATTAGGAAAGGCAGGGCAAGTTTATTCGTGGGGGCACACAAATGGAAGGGGTTTAAGGTTGGGTAAAATGGGGTTGCATTCACCCAACTCTAAATCCTCAAAAGTAAAATATTTATCAGCTGTTGGATTCTTCAGATGATAACACATGTGTGGTTCCCATGTGACTGATGTGACCTCACAGTGGTGGAGGAAGTATTCGGATCATTTGTTTAAATGAAAGTAGCGATACCTCTCTATGAATAAACTGGTTTGCTCACTCTCATAATTAATCCTCTTCTGTCCTGCAGGCCTCAGTCATGTGAGGACTGCAGTGTTATCTTGTGTGCACCTTACAACACAGATTTAACCTGGTTTTCACACTCCCAGCCTATTCAATATTTGGTTATAACTTTAATTCAATTGCTTTTGTTGAATAAATACATTTTTTTAAACCATTGACACGTGGGTCTTCCATGTTTGGCATGGCTCAAGAACCAGGTTGGGACAACATTACAAGTAAAAGTCCTAATCCAAAATTGTAATTACATAAGTATAGGTATAGAAATAAAGTATGAAAAGTTTAAGCGTGCATAGTCACCCAGTCAGTGTCACATTATCATATTATGTAATCATTATTATTGATGTATTAACATGCAAATTGTATTTAAAGTTGGAGTTGGTCCAGGTGGATTTAACACCTACCCATAACATAAAGATGTAATACATGTTTAAATTAAAATCGTATTTATAAAACCAATTGCAATACACTTTTGATAGATGTTATCGTGTTTTAGGTGTATTTTAAGTTTATGTTTTATTTTGAAGTCAGAATTATTTGTTTCCGGGTTTAGTGTTTCTCAACGTGCTGCTTGATGCAGCCCCTTTAAGAACATGGCGGCAGTCCCCAGACGGGTGGTTGAACAGGAAAGAGAGTGCTGTAAATAGTGGGAGCATGAGTGGGAGAGAGTGCAGTTTATGGAGGAATGACTGCACACACACACACACACACCCCTCAGAAACAAGCTTGGAGAGTTTTTTTTGCTCTTGTAAAAAGAGGCTCAGAGATGTGAAGGGGTGGGGATAATCAATTCCTTTCTGAGGAAATAAGAAATGAATGACAGACTGTTATTAATGTTTATATGCTACAACTGATTCAGACACAATAATGTGTCGTTAAGTGTCGGTTTAGTGGCTGTAGAAAAATCATAATCAAGGCTTTTCTAACTATTAGCAATATGATACTTTATTGAACAGACAAGAAAAACTCTAAACTGCCTATCAGGTCTGGAAAGGTTAAAGATCAGGATCAGCTGCAGAACAGCACTGCAAGATCTGCCCTTCAACTTGAGTCTTTATTCACAGTAGCACTCAACATGGACTGTTTACAGTTTTATTTACAGTCATGCTGGTGGCAGTAGGTCCATTGGAAGTGATCAGTTACTTGGAGGTGAAGACAAGGGGAAAAGGCTCATCACCCCTGTGTAATGACTTAATCAATAAATAAGCAAATCATTATCCATGATTACATGTGCTGTCATGGCGGGTAAAGAATGCCTGAGAGACTTTCAAAGTAAATACTTGGTTTTACTGGATATGTAAGATATATTATTTCATACAATATAGTAAGTATTACATGATGTAATACAGTATTCAGTAAGCATTATCATAGAGAGTGCAAACAAGGCATGACAGTTTCATAATATTAGCGCAATAAGCTTGTGATGTTATTTATAGCATGCATCTAATACATGTAATATAATATACTGTCCTTGGGGAAGTGCTCCACCTTGTGTGTGTGTGGGGGGGGGGGGGGGGCTGTTTCCGTCAGAGGTCGATGTGTATCGGCAGCAGGTCTGTCCTCTCTCTGGTGGACTGAGTGAAATCCATTGTGGCATCAGGAGTGGCTTTTCTCTGAGATCTACAGGATTAACTAACTAATCTCCCCACCATAAAGGGAGAGTGGAGATGGGGTAGTGAGTCTGGCACACACTCTCACAAACACACACACAAGCATATGTATACTGCACAAACACACACAAGGTGTGAATCGTTTTTAAGGTGTGAATCAAAATTAAGGCCACGTGATTTTTGTCTAGTACCAAGTAGGCCATTAACTAATGATTATTGTCATTATTAATTAATCTCTTGATTATGTTCTAATCTAAATTGATACGTATAATAGGAATTGAAATATTATCTCAAGGTGACGGCTTCAAATTGTTTGTTTTGTCTGACCAACAGTCCTAAACCAAAGAAAGTCCATGTGAGGAGCTTAATATTATCGAAATTATTGTCGATCGATTTTATGTCGACTAATCAGTTCATCGATTTATCGTTCTGAAACAAAGACCCACATGGTCTTTTTTCTATTAAGAATGGATTGTGTACAAAATAATCTTCAATGTTCAGCGAAAATTCATCTTAAATCATAAACATATGTAATCTTTCTGCTTTCAAGGCTCCAGCAATGTCCAATGATCAGGTTCAAAATCACGTCATTTTAGGTGTAATATAGTAGAGGGTTAAGACTATTCGAGTTATGTTAAAAATATACACAAATCTTTAGAGTTCAAGGACACACCAGTACCTGCATGTAGTTGACGTCATTTTTCCATAAGTGCTATCATTATCTGACTTGCTGCCATCTCATGAATGTATCTAGATCAAGTGTGTACATCTGTACACTGTGTGTGTGTTTCCCTCCTCTGTCCCGGCCTGTACTTGTTCGACAGTGCAGGTCTGTGTAATATGAGCCTTCATGTCACCTCTACAGTCCCTCAGTTCTTCACTTTAAGGTCTGCTGATCAAATATAAACGTTACATTTTGTGCAAAGACAATACAACTCTATAATCCTTTAAAGCCTCTTGACTCTGTTCTCATTTAGATTTTCCTCTGAGCACCTGCTCAAACCACACACAGACATATAGAGCACATGAAACACATCGAGGGAACAACGGTCATGAAAAGGAGTTTCTGTGTTTGAAAGGTCAGAGGGCATGATTAAAGTTGTTTAATGGTATGCGGTGTCCTCTCGCACGTTGACAGAGCGGATGATGAACTTTGATCTATTCCTGTTTCCAGTGTCACTACAAAACAGTTGCTGCTATTTGTCTTTGAAGGGCAGTATGCACAACACACTTGGTGGTAACCGCTGCTCCATAAACACTGATGTTCAGTATAGCACTCAAACATCCCACCGCTTTGCTGCCACTGCCTCCCCATGTTTCCCACAGATTATTAACACGCTCGATTGCCATCAGCTATTCTGAGATCTCGCAGCAAGCGCAAAGGTTGGTGTTGCAAACCAGCGACGCAACGCAATACCCAGCATGACGCCTCACATCCCCTGACTATAGGAGGACGATTAGATTTGGCTCTCCCAGAGGAGGTGTGAGCGATTATTAACCACATAACCATAACCACAGTATTGTTTCACGTCCCCTTCCTGCTCGTCCTTTGTCCCTCATGGCCATCAGTCTCTGACTGAGAGAGGTCAACGACGGGAACGCTGTCTTAAAGTCACCCAAAATATAAACAAAATCTCACTTTCCTCGAGTGGTCTACAGGCACGCAGATAGTTTGGGTTTTAAGTGTGCAATCTTATTTTTGTCAACCCCCAATACAATAACTCTTTCAAATAGCTCACATGCCTCGCTGTGACCAGTTTTCATATGGACTATTGTTTCTTTAGTGGTTGACATGTCTTTACTCTCTATAGGATGGAATGTCATGAAATGTATTTTCATCGGGATTAATTGTTTTAACCTTATAACACCGTGACTTTTTTTTGCCATCGTCACATACAATTTTCAGTTTATCCAGTAATTTGGGTTATGACTACCCGCAAAGCAACTCCCGTCATTCCCGTCAGCCTCAGTTTCACTTTGTGTTTAGTGCAAATTATCATGCGATCAAACACATTTCAGATGGAGAACGTTAAACCTGCTAAACATCAGCAATGTTGTTGTGAGTAGTTAGCATGCTAATGTTGCCAATTAAATGACCTCTTACAGCTTTTGCCAGTTGCGCCGCTTGTTGTTTATTGTAGTTTGTTCCACAAAGACCCACCAAAGTTGTTTATTGCTGATCAACAAGATTGGTGGATGGTTGGGGTTAATGTTTCCAACCCAGATGTAAATGCAGCACGTTGCTTACATGGATGGAATAAAATTACAGATCTGTTGGAGTTATAATTTTTATGTGGTGTCATAATTGTTCTCGAATGTCAACCGTAATGTTAATATGGCATGATTCACAAGAAAATTTAAAAAATGGAACTTAATATCAAAAAGGTTGCTGACCACTTGTTCATGGTATTAATTTCGCTTCCTGGCAATGTACATAGTGTTGTAAAAATGGTCAAGCATTATAATTTATTGTCTTATGGATAAAAACTGAATATCATCTTGTTTCACATTGCTCATTTACCTCTATTAAAATTCAATACAATTACAGTAAATTATATTTGTATAGCACAATATCTGTACAACATACCTTCAACCTTCAACTGGGAAAAAAAAGAAAGAAACCTCAAAGAGAGCAACTGAGGAGGGATCCCTCTCCCAGGATGGCCAGAAGTGCAATAAGTACAGAATTAACCTCCAACCTCCCATAATGCACTGAACCGTAAATGAGCCCCCAAATTCCTCTATAGCCTGCATTTGAAACACTCTCTCCTGTCATCGTCATTAACAGCTCTCATGAAGCCAGTCTTTTCTGTGACTGGTAGCTCTGGTACAATGTCACCAACCCTCAAAGAGCTGCCTTTATTACGCAGGATCATGTTCCTCTCAAAAGCAAAAGTCTAAACCTGAGTTGGATTTGGCTCAGATTTATCAGGAGACAGTCTAAGCCTGGGCTTATCTATAATGAACTGTTGTTATGGGGATCAAGAGGAGGTGGGTGCTCCTCTAATCTACCTACCTGTCGAACACCCTGAGTGATAAATATACACAGGGATTTGTCCTGAGAGGCCTCAGATAGACTTTATTTTCTGGAGGCTAAATCTGAGATACAAGTGGTATCTGAGATCTCAAGTTACTGCGTTTGAGTGTGTGTGTGTGTGTGTGTGTGTGTGTGTGTGTGTGTGTGTGTGTGTGTGTGTGTGTGTGTGTTTTGAACGAGTGTCGAGTGCAGTTGCTGGTTTGTTTGACGATATACGAGAAGAGAAACAACATTTGAATAGTCTTGTTGGTAAAGCCCTCCCCCCTGTGAAAACAATTTGTCATCATCTGATGTATTTGCCATCTGTCTGCCAGAAGGGGAATAAAGTACATGCTCAATGCTTGTATTTTATATCTGTGCACCTGAACCCAAGAGAGTAGATGCTCCTCGTGCCTACCTGTTTACCTAAGTGTGTGTGGGAGTTACTTAGCATTTTGTGTGTGTGTGTTTCTTACTGTTACTGGTTGTACAATGTGTCCTAGGGATGTTCTGTTCAGTCTAGATTACAGAAACTGTCTCTCCTGTTTAACCTGTGTGAGTGTGTGTGTGTGTGTGTGTGGGGGGGGGGGGGGGGGCATGGGGGGGGGTGTTTTGATTTTTATTTGTAAGCTGAATAAATGTGTGTCACTCTTTGGCAAATATGTTCCTATTACCTTTATAGGTCCTGAGTTTGAATAGATGAGAAGATTAGTTGCACAAACAAACACTTTGTGCTCACACATTTCTCTGTTCTATTTCTCTTGACTTTGCTATTTAATCCTGCAAGAAATGTTGCTCTTACTTTGCCTCGTCCGCAGCTTCCCCACTCACACAAAAACTACCTGTGTCATCATGTTTAGTTTGCCCATGCATACAATCCAAATCTCCCATGGTCCCACAGCTGGCAGACGTAGCTTTTTTAACCCAATGAGAGTAGATGCTCCTTGTGCCTACCTGTTTACCTAAGTGTGTGTGGGAGTTACTTAGCATTTTGTGTGTGTGTGTTTCTTACTGCTACTTGTTGTACAATGTGTCCTAGGGATGTTCTGTTCAGTCTAGATTACAGTAACTGGCTCTCCTGTTTAACCTGTGTGTGTGTGCGTGTGTGTGTGTGTGTGTGTGTGTGTGTGTAGGTGTAGGTGTGTGTGTGGGTGTGTGTGTGTGTGTGTGCGTGTGTGCATGTGTGTGTGCGTGCGTGTGTGTGTGTGTGTTCGTGTGTGTGTGTGTGTGTGTGTGTGTGTGTGTGTGTGTGTGTGTGTGTGTGTGTGTGTGTGTGTGTGTGTGTGTGTGTGTGTGATAGAGAGAGCGAGAGAGCGAGGTTTTTTTTAGCTGCCCCAGCAGGTTGGTCCACCACTCAAGGCTCATGACATTTCCGTGGTATTCGTGGTTCGCAGATGATGTATCCTGATGAAGATACTCGGGCATCTCATTTATCCCCACCATCAGACTGGTGTATTTGGTTCAGCGTAAACTGACATGCTGGTGATGCTATCATAAAATCTCACAAATGCTTGGACCATCCACCCATTACCATTAACCGCTTATATCTGCAGAGACAAACAGAATGATTTTGAGAGAATGCATATGACATCAGGTAGAAATCCAGTTATCACTGTGACACCGTCAAGCTTGCATTTATTTGCAGTGACTGTTATCAGACGTCCTGCCATAATCATAGAGTCTGCCTATGATACAGTCTAGTGTGATTAATGTCTCAACCCTTTTCACGTCAGTAGTTGTTGTCAGATATTATTGGCACGCACACTTTTTTTAGAGCAAGCCACACGCAGCACCAACTTCTGTGTACCAGAGTCAGCCTCACTTCCTTCTTTGCCTCCCCCTTTTTTGTTCTTCCTCTTTTTCCTCCCTCTCTCATGGTGACTAGGCAGGTATAAAGTAAAGGGTGAGGCGGCGTTATCAGCACTGGCATTATGGCTATGTGGATGTCAGGCAGTTATCATGTCACAAAACAGCTGTGATTAGATGAGCAGCGGTCTTCCCCATAGAGCTCAAAACAAAAACAAGAGGACTGTTGGCTGTGGCTGGTTTTCTTCAATGTTTATCCTTTGGTCCCATAACCACGTAACTTTGTGATACAACAGAAACAAAGATTATCACATGGCAGTGATTGCAAAAGCTGAATATAAAAACAAAGACCGAGAGAAGGCTGAACAACTTCAAGCATCACGCACAAATAGTGTCAAGAACATCATTTGAAGGGTGTCACAAGCGGAGTTGCATTCAGCATTTCACACATTTAACAACAACACACAAAAGCGTTTTTACCAGAGGTATTTTTTTTTTAAGTTGACCCTGAATTAAATGATCGCTTCCTCATTACACAAGGAAGGAAAAGTGCAGGAAATGTTCCAGTCAAGCAGCTGTAAATCATTTAAGGGAACGACCCTGAATATTACTCGACAAGGTGCGCACACTATTAGACATATTAGACATTATGCATTCACATCAATGCCTTTATTCAGTAAATTATACAACACGGTCTCATAGTTTGTCAAATGTTCATGAAATGCAATCTATTGGTTTTGTGTACAGGGACACGCATTTATTCGTGTTCCACGAAACAACTTATTTTTCAGAACGACATTACGTTACAAAACAAAAGTAAGGTTAACGCAACAAAACCACTTTAGGAAAAACGTCACGGACGTTGGGACACGTAATGCCGAACACCGGTCTCGTGGTTGAAAGTCAAAGTGGGCTTTGTCAATATTTAATACTACTTCACTTGTTCTGAAATTTGCAAAGTCACATGGAAGCATTTCATTTGTGTGTCCACTACCAAAAAAAGATTCTTATTGACTTTCCATTGGCATTGTTAGATTGCAATAGATTGCATTTTGTGACTACTTTATGATTTTCCATGATACTGGGATAATTATATTCTTTTACAAAGTACCTCATGTGAATGATCAGATTCACAAAGTGAATATGTATTGCAATAGCATTGTAAAGTTGTACATGTCATTGTATTCACCCCTATAGTGAAACTACGTTGCCAGGGTGAGCCTAATATGGGTTTACTGTCTAGTAGTGTCTATAATGGCTTTTTACTAATATCCAATCAAGTTGTATATAGTAATGAGTATGAGGATTTTAGCTGATAACCAATCCATTAATGAATGTGCCAGAATTCTGAATGCAAAAAGCCTAAATAGAAGAGGCTTATGAGAGTCTGATAATAAAAACCCACGATGTGGGCACTTTCAGCCAAATTGTGAAAGTGCCCAAATCCTCAATCTTCCTCCCAGCTCACGTTGGAGGGTTTACAACTAAACTGTGAACAGTGTTAAGTTTATGGCATCATCTGTGAACTTGGAGGAAAGTTGGGCTACCCTGGGCGGCTACAACAAAATCCCTTGCATCTATAAAGAGCAACCTGATGCTGTTTGTGCTCAGAGAAACAACAGACGTTCAAATATTCAAGAGAGGTCAAATGAAACACTGCTTCTCAGCCTGATATGAAGTTAGTAGACCAAAAACAGCCCTGTGTTAAAAAAAAAGAAGCTTCGGCCAGCTTTAAACTGGGTCGAACAATTAATCGCCTCTCCTCCTTAGACTCTCATGCAATCGGTCCAGATTTTCTTAATTTTTAGGCATGTTTGAACATGTTTTTGTAGAAGTGATACTTGTTATTCGGAGAGGTTGGAGATGTGCGTTTCTAAAACGTTCGTTTCTACGTAAAAACCTTTCGAGCTAACATTAGCAGAGAACGTTACCACATCAATTAACTAGCGTTAGCACTCAACATGCAACTAAAGTTATACTGAATGCATGTATGCTGCTATTGCTTTGTAATAACAGTATACAGACGGACCCGGCTTCACAGGAACAGTGTTGTTACTTATTAATTGCTTTGTCTTCTGATTACACTGTGATCTTTTCTACCTTTTTTTGCTGCTAAATCTGTTTGAAATCCTGGATTTATCTTTCAAACGTATTTTATAGGGGGTGGAGGGTTTAACGTATGTAAAGTCTTTGCAATGTTTTATTTTAATTGGGTAAATGGGTACTGTTTTGTTGCTACTTTGTTCTGTGCTGAAAATGGCAACTGGTCTAAATGTGCTTTCCTTGTACATTTTCTTTATTGAAAAGTGACATTAAAAAATCTGTTTATGCAACAATTCCAGCTGCCCAACAGAGAAGAGATAAGTTTACCTCAAGATAAAAACATTAGCCCTGGTTCCCATGATGGCTTATTTGTTCAGTCTGATAAAGTGCTGAACTAGAGAAATGCCTTATTTGCAATTCCCAACTGGGAAATATTCTTATATTGGCTCTTTGATTGCAGTATAATCAGTGTAATCAAACCTGTACTGTGTTGATGACCTGATTGCCTAATTCAGCCTCTGGAATCTCAACACGCTCCACACATTGAGGCAGCAAAGCTCGTTGCACTCACACTTGTTTATATATATTATAATTATATTATATTATATATATTATATTATATTAACATCCTGTTAATCCCTCCCTCCTTTTCTTCCTCCACATCTTTTAGCTAATGTCATCTTCAATGGTTCTTCTCTCAATATTGAATTAGGACAATACTGAGCAACTCCTTTGACATTTCAGTTTCATCTCGAGCTTGATTTGTTTGCCTGTATAATGAAACAGCAGTGCACACACACACACACACACACACACACACACACACACACACACACACACACACACACACACACACACACACACACACACACACAAAATACAAACTGATGGAGAGACTCAGTGGGGAATATAACAGACTGAAGGTATTGATTATGGATCAATAAACGGATGTTTAACACTGCTGTTAGGAACAATTTTTTTTCTATTTTTTCAATGTTTGCAATCTGTTCTCCAGTTGTCAGTGCTAATCACAGCACCCCCATTATATTAACAGTGTATATCATTAAATGTCAGCTTTGTTGTCACTATTAATTTGGGCTTATAACTGAAAACCTACACAAATAACACCCTGTCAGGAATTATTATTATTTGTTTGCTCCTTTGACAGATTTGAAGCACGAGGATGCATTTGATCCTAGCAATGCATATTTTATTCAATGTTTTATTGTGCCAACTCGCAGTACTTATCTAAATCTATCAATCCATTTCTACTTCCATTTCAACTTCTAGCTTAACTTAACAACTTCATTAGAAGAATATCTGTGTCCCAAGTCCGGCCCACATCTATTTTAGACATAAAGAATGAGCTTGTACATTCGTACCTCGTGGTGTTTAAAAGTTTTTTTTATTTAGTTTATCCTTCTTTTTTTTATTGAAACCTGCACATTCTCACAAGTTTAGTTCTACAAAACCATGAGTCTAATGCCATAGTGGCTCTGAACGGCTGTACAATAAACTGTAGATAAAGAGCTAAAGGCTAACGTGCAGGTTTGATAATTAACCGGTTCACCATCTTGTTACCCAGTATGCGAACATTTGATGATAAGCACTAAACACAAAGTTTTTCCTGACATGATAGGATCCACTTCTCCACTTGAAGAGAAGGGCCACTTTAAATCAACAGTCTGAGTGATAGCCTTTATTCTATGAACCGTGACAAATCTGTCACTCATTTCAACAGAAGGCGCATCATGGTTGCTGTTGTTCCCAGTAGTGTTAGTCACTCTCTTTGTTGTTCTGCCAATGCCTGTCTTTCTTTTTCTGCATCAATACACAACACACTTCTGTCTCCTGTGCACCAGCTACAAGTCAACATATAGAGATTGCACACATAGTTCATACAAACAATATATAAATACAAGCACATACACCACTACAGTGGCTGCCGAAACACTAATACAGTCTTATACAAAAGACACACGCCTAGAAGAGATGCAAGATGACTCATAATATGCAACAATGAGTGCAGTGTCACAAATCTGATTTCACAATAACTCAACATTTGTATAGCCTCCTACTTGCTTTTGCGACAATGTTTCCCTCGAAAAAGCTCAAGAACATGCAAACACACACTCGAGCGCTGTCATTCACTTTCACAGACAGGCATAGATGCCTCTTGATTTGACTCGTCTCCCACGTCTTTGTTCAACTTTCTGCATTTTTTGTGGAGCCCCTAAAGGGATGAAGTACGCTTAATTGTTACACCTGTTGAAGGATACCATTGTGAAAACAGAAGTGTTGCACCTGACATGTCGACAACACTTATATGTGTACTTATCTGCTGCTTCTGAATAATATTTATAAAATATGTGTAAGACCTTTACATTACTCTAATGAGGTGGTTGTATAATTCACAGAAAGGCTGTGAACTAGTAGAATGTAGGCAAACACAAGATCCTTGTCCTTTGAAACAGCATCACCCAGTGGAGGAACAGTTTGTATGGCAGTGTGCAGCTCGGGTGAAATGGTGGTGGAAACCATCTTTATATCGCTGCTTCGGTCAGATCAGCACGTTCACTCTATAAAATAATTCCTCATGCAAGACACTAAAAGATGTTGTTTCTCTTTGAAATCAGTCAACTCAGACAGCGTGGTCCCTCATTCTCCAGGCCTGAGGAAGTCAACACTCACGTGATTGGTGCAGAAGGGGGCTGGTACTCAGTAAAGGCCCCTGATTGGTTCCTCACTTTGAATCACATTACATTTCATTTAGCTGACGCTTTTATCCAAAGCGACTTACATTTTTTTTGCTATACACCGTAGACACAGCAACGGGGAGCAATTTGGGGTAAAGTGTCTTGCTCAAGGACACATCGACATGGACTAGCGGAGCCGGGGCTCGAACCACCGATCCTCTTTTTTTTAATTGGAGATATTGATGGCACACACACAAATACACACACAGTAGTGTTTTTACGACTAACATTAATTTTCTGCAGACACCTCACCTTTGGCGCTACCAGCCTAATTCTAAACGTACCCTAACCATAACATCCTGAATCTTAAAATGTGTACATCCTGTAATACAGTTATCTCCACTTTACAACATGAATCATGCCATGGATGTTGCCCCCAGGAGAGATATGGTCTCAATAAAGTGATTATGCTATTAGATTTATGTTCCCACAAGACAGATAAAAGACGTCAATATACATGAACACCGAGAGCCCATAAGTATGTGCATGCATGTGCTGTGTGCTTACGGGTTGTACTTTCTTTGAGTCCCACCCTGATGTTCCGTTTTACTCATTTATACATTTATACTTATAAACAACATGTAGAATAAGCAAATTCAATGAATGACTAAACTTATATCATGTGAATAACTAAGCTGAAACTGTAATTTGACACAATACAAACAAAAAGTATTGCAAATATTTAATAATATTGTGTAAAATAAAATCTTTACCTCCTCTTTTGTCCGTTTGTTACCAACCCACTTCACGAACTAAAGACATCGTGTTAATATAAAAAAAAATATTTACATTGGTCTTACATATGCATGCAAGAACCTCTCATAGAAAACAAAAAAGATAAGGAAAAACTCACTGAATCACAATCCTTCTGGGATGTCGTCTTCTCTTATCCAGAAAAAAAGCAATTAATCAAACCCTTCTGGCCGGCTTCTGCAGAGGCTTGATATGCCCACTTCAGTGAACACAACCCCGAAAGACATTGGGTTATGATGTGCTTCTTCTGCTGACTGCAGACTCCCGGCTGTGCAAAATGCCTGTTGAGAAAAGGTTGTTTTCCACAGATTTTCAGTTTAGAAAAAGACTATCATCGGTCTGGTTTCTCAGGGGGTGGCTGATCATCACAGTCTTGGTCTTGTCTCAGGCGGCGAGGCTCTGCACATACAAACTGAGCCTTTGTGCATTTTAGTGACAAATGTCTCTGTGAGGGGGTCAAACTGAGTCTTGTCTAATGCACATTTTACTACCCACACATCTTTTTTTTTAGATTGTCACAAGCAAAATATGTCAACATCTTTAGAAGACAAATGAAAATGTTATGTAAACATTAGATGGGTAAAGGAAAAGGGAAGCAGAGCAGCCAATTCCCAGTCCAGTTATCCAAATTGGAAAATAAACCCATGAGGATCAAACAGCTCAAGGCTACCAGGAAGATTAGACATATGATGACGTTTTCAGAAATGCAGGGAAGCCACAGTTATTTTGTATCTTTTTATTTTACTTCACAATTAAA
Source organism: Taurulus bubalis (assembly GCF_910589615.1). Lineage (NCBI taxonomy): Eukaryota > Metazoa > Chordata > Actinopteri > Perciformes > Cottidae > Taurulus > Taurulus bubalis. Next base: position 34,375,201 of record NC_136590.1, on the reverse strand, counting down.
ACATTATGGTAAAATATACTTTTTAATTGTAGACATAAAGTAGATTACCTTACATTTTGATATCAATTTTGAATTTAATAGTATCTTGTTTAGGAGGACTGAGTTTGTGGCATCCTAAACTATATTATAGTTGTTAATACATGGATAAATCAAATTGTGAAACAATATTTTGTTAGAGGGAATTAATAGCATGTTATTAGCATCATTAAGTTTTAAGTTAATAAATACAGTATTGATTATACACGTGTGACAAGTATAGATGCCAAGAAAAGGGAATTTGATTATCTCTTTTGTTTGGTATTAATCATAATATAAATAACAACTTATGAAATATAGTTATAATGTTGATCTGGTAGTGACCGTCTGAATGAAAAGATGGTGGACTAGATCATTGTGCCAATGACAGGTGACAGGCAGGTGGACAGAATTACTTTTATATTGACAACTGTACTTCCAATTGCTGCTGGTCAGTGAAGCCGATGTGAAGGGGATGGAGGTCAAACTGAATTTGGCAGAGGTCCATTCAGTGTCACACACACAAACAATGGCTTCATTTGACAGCAGACAAAAACAAGAATTGGTGAAGCCAGACATTGTAAACATTCAGGGCAGAGATTTGTTTTTTCACCCCATTTACAGCACCTTCATGCATTTTTTTTCAAGCCATTCGATAATAGGATGCTTATAAATGTGTCCATCACTGGTTGAGAAGCTACCTTCAAAACTGATCAGTATTTTCAAATCAGTGATCTAGATTCAGAATTTATGAAAGTCACGTGTAGGGTTTGGTGTAGTGCTGGGTCCAAATCTCGTTGTACTCTATATTATTAATATGTGTAAGGTGTCACAATAGTTGCATTGTGTTATATTGGCAGAAGGGAAACACTTTTTGGGATACAGGGGAATTAGATGAAAACAAATCATTAGGAGTGATGATAGACCATAAATCCTGTGTGATAATGCTTCTTTTAGATGAAGTGGTCAAAACTCCAACAACACTTGTCGTAGTTTAAAGAACAAATGACCTTGGAAGTTGTGCCAGAAATCCAGACTAGTCCCTATTAATCCCTAGAATCTCAATCCTTCTTCCACTGACGACCGATTATTAATCTTCAATTCAACTCAAATGTGGATTGAAAAGTGGCTACAATTTGGAAATACCTCTGATCTCACCCCTGATGATGGATTTCAACACCAATCCTGATGCAGTTGCAACAATGCCACCAGTAGGTGTCACCCGAGACCACTGATTGAACGCAGTGTGCGCGGCGGGCACCAGGTGGCTGGGATTAACAGGCTTTGGAGCCGTCAGTGGCGCTGTGTAGCTAACCCTGCTATACTGTATGCGCACTTCTGGCCTGCACAGGCCTACACAGACACTGCCCAACAGCTGAGAACAGCCACGAGGCCCTGCAACTGTTCCAGCATTCTTCCCCCATTCCCCTGCATGATCCTCTGCTGTTTGAAATCTGTTGGCCAGTTCAGTGGATGTGAGTGTAAACTTCACCATGATAACTACTTCCCTCAATCTGTTGTGGCTGTGGGCCGGCCATTCTGCACATTGCACACAGCAACAGTGGGGGAACATTAATCCGCACTGGCAGCAGCTTGCAGTGGTCGTTTGGTAATTGTATATGTTTGCCTCCAGTGAGTTTTCCACATGGCTTTCCTGTTTTTCCACATGTAGACAACACATCCATGATATGACTCAAGGTTGGGGGTATAGGTTATTTCACCATCTGCCGGATTCATATTTACCAGGAAAAGCAGGCATCATCAGTGAGCGTGAGGAATGATCAGGGATAGCAATAGGCTATGTCACCTTCAGGGACCGGCCGGGCTTTATCAGAGCAGTGCGGAGGTCAGCTGCTGCCCTGTGTCTGCCTGTCGTCTAGCCTACTTGATGCCAAGGCTCAGTGAGTGGGCCAAGGCTGATATTAGTGCTCTGACTGAGCAGATATGCAGCATAGAAGAAGACACATCCTTTTCATTTACACCACAGATCTGTGACACGTCTGTGGTGCTCAGCTCATTTCTATGCTCAGGCTGAGGGTTGGTAACCCCTGTCTGAATAAGCTCTCTCCCATGGGAGGGTGCATGTGTTGTTGACACCACAATGTACAGTATGCGAGTGTGTGCCTGTTAAGGTTTGGACTGCGGTGGTTTGTACACATCAACCATAATCGTATGTCACTGTTGTTGTTTTTTCAAAGCACATAATCCTTCTTATATAAATGTTCTTTTTTTTTTTTTTTACCCTGGATAGGAGTATGTGACAGATGGAGCAGCTGTATCTAAATAAAACAGTAACCGTCAGTGATGCATGTAGACATGCGGAGCAATCATGCTAAAACTTTCAGTGTCCCTCCGCCAGGCAAAGGAGCTTCAATAATGTAATGCTTGTTTTCACCCTCAGAAGGCTAAAACACACGATACATAAATAGTTTTGGTGACGAGTCATACTTCTTAGGCACAGCTTATCAGTCGTAAGATGGGTTTCACTCTATTCAATTGTCTCCCAGCATCATGTCAATGAGTAAGCAAGTAAACACAAAAGACTCCCCACCAGAAAGAATTACTCTTACTGAGAATTATCATTTGTATAGCCTTGTGTTTGATATTAATCATCAGTTATGTTCAATTGCTTGCATTCAGTTTGACAAATATTGACATATTTCAGTGCAAAAAAACAAAATAGGTGTTTTGATAAAGCTGCGGTTTATCTCATCACTACTGGTACGCACCAGGCATGTTATATAATTGTGTATTAGTGTTCATTTAAATTAGTCTGCTCTCATCAAAAGACACATTTAATATTGTGAGGAAACCTCAGAGAAAATGAGCAATACCTTATAAACGGGCATTACACACACAATACAAAAGTTTAAAAAAAAAGAAGTTTATTGACATCAGAAGCAATTTAAATTTCAACAACAAACAAGCTGTTTTTTTCTTATTTTTGCTATTACAGTGGTACATAAAGATCATTAAAACAACTGTGATACTTCATTTTTGATAACATATCGGGAAAAGGAAGAAGAAACACTCAGAACGTTTTTTTATGTGCTGTGCACCTCTAGCAAGGCTAAATACTGTAAGCCCACCCCTTTACACTGTACCAGGCAGGATAGTGGTCTAGGAACTATCACTGAAAAAATAAGACTGGCAGAAAGATACAGACACGATACTTGTGTAGTGTCAACTATACAAAAAGGAGAAAAAAACTGTACAGCATAAAAACAACTGATATACACAGCCTTTTTTTCTTTTTTTCTACCCCTTGGATACTAACGTATTTTATTTCAGTCAGTTAAGTGTGTACATTGGGGTTAAATGCATTATAAACAAGAACATGAACACTTCATAAGTCACCCGCAATCTACTAGTCATCATCATCATCAAAGTCTTCCTCGTCGTCATCATCGTCGTCGTCGTCATCGTCGTTTTCCACCTTCTTCTCCACCTTGGCCGGAGCTTTTCCGGCTGCTGCTGCGGTCGCTGCCCCGCCGGCGCCTGGTTTGGACTTAGCGCGGTATGCTGCGACATCCTGCGATGGAGGAATGGAGAGATATTTAACTTGTGCCGAGGCCCAGTCATTTGTCATCAAAGCTCTCAAGGGAGAGCAGCAGCAATGTGAATTATCTTTTGTAAAATATGTATCAATACAACGGATATCTTTACCTTCTCATACTTCTCCTTCAGTTTAGCCGCCTTCTTCTCAAAGGGCTGCTTGTCCTCTGAAGCGGTGCCGTTCCACATCTCACCCAGCCTCTTAGCCACATCTCCAATGGTGAGACCAGGGGTCTCGCCTTTCACCTTAGGGCGATACTCGGCGCAAAAGATGAAGAAGGCAGATCTGGGGTATAACAATGGAGTATAACAATGGTTCATATTGTGTTTTTACAACATAAGTCAACTGCTAGTGATTCAGATTTGATTTGTTCTGCAGAAAGAGACATTAATCAAGAGGCTATAAAACCATTAAGTGTTGACATACGGGGGTCTCTTGGGAGCGTTGGGGTCCTTGAACCTCTTCTTCTTGGATCCCCTGGGTGGGACGTAGCTCATCATCTCCCTCTCATAGCGGACCTTGTCCTGCTTGGCAAGGTCTTCAAATTTCCCCTTCTCCTTAAGAGTCATTGGCTGAAAAAATAAGGAGCTTGCTGATTGTACCGTCTGTGGCAACAACCTTTGTACACAAGTATTCAGGGTATTCATTCTTCAGATTTGCTAGGTTGGGGGGGGGGGGGGTCTGATTTTAAGACCCGTATAAATTATCCAACATCCTGAACCTGAATTGTTGTTGATGTTCACCAATTAAGAGTGGCATATTAATCCATTCTCTAAAATACAATTTGGAATTTAAGCAACTACTTACTCTATTAGATCACCATCATCCATTAATCCTACCTTCCATCGCTCAGAGCACTTTTTGGAGAACTCAGCAAAGTTAACAGAAGCTTCAGGGTGTTTCTTCTTGTGCTCCTCCCGACAGGTCTGGACAAAATAGGCATAGGAGGACATCTTGCCCCTCGGCTTTCCTGGTTCTCTCACCATCTTGACTGCGGTATCTTAAAAAAAAAAAGGTTTAGATTAGCTTTGCAATTGCATGACTTTTCAAAATATTAAATGTTATTGGTCTAGGTCTACTTTGGAAAGAGGATTAAGTGACAACTGTCTGGGGTGTTGTGACAAATGGCCCAATGTATACATCCTAAAAGCTTTATAAACATAAAAAAAATTGGAAATGTATATATGGAAAAAAGTATGTTTTTATAAATTATATTTTTAAACCATAATATACAATATATAACAACGTTATAGTCATCTATTGTGTTACTGGTGTCATACAATGGCACCGTCTTTGATTTCTCCCCATTAGGCCGCTGGTATTGATGGCGCTAAGTGACCCGCCCTCTCGCTGTCAAACTGCGCGAAGTTAAAGACCCGCAGAAACATTCCGCTGAAGCAGAGCCGCCCGGAACAGATGAAAAGGACTTTATACGGCGAAGCGATCTGCGCTGTGGCCTCTCCATAAAACAGAGTGGTCCGTGGTATAAAAGTGGCTCAACACATCGCTCCGGATTAAAAAAAATAAAATGACATAAACACCCATAAATACATGTTTTTCAATGCAGCAATGTGACTGCCACACGAAACTGCCAAAGTTCCCCCAAGTGCAACATAACCCGCAGCCCTCCGTGGGACTCTGGAGCGAAGATATAATGACTCGTGTTTTCGAAGAAATAGAGGCTTTAAAATCTCATCTGCAACAACAAAAGGTCTTCTGGAAACCTTCCGTTTCATTCACGTTCATGTTTCATCAAACAAATAACTTTGACACAAAAAAAGACACAAAAAGCCGTATTTATTGAAAATACAACACTTCAATGTGATTTGACAGTCAGTCTTCATGTTGTCATGTTCTAGAAATCATTCCACTGCTTTTGTCAATATGTTTAAAACTGCTTAAATGTTCCTGTACATTTCCCCCCATCACACGCTACTGTAAGTCCCAGTTAAGCTGGAGTAGCAATGGCGCATAGGCTTTCGTTGTGGAAAAGGAGGTCAACAACGACGGCAATATTTCTTCTTCCATTTTGTGAGAATGCCTTCTTCATGAAAGAAAGTCCCCCTCAAATGTCTCCTCCCTCCCTTCAGTTCGCTTTGCAACGTGACAAATATGTCTGCAAAGCCGGCGATCTTGACAAAATATTTCCCCGATTGCTTCCTATTGCACTCGCCGGCTTGTATAGTAATACGTTGGGTCTGCACTGAGTCTATGCGCGGGCTGTGCTACTGCCTTGGTTTCTATGAGCTCCTAATGGCCGCTCGTCTTCATCCACTAACATGGAGAATATGGCTCCTTCTCTTTGTGTCGGCGCACTGCATGCAATAGAGGGCAGAGCGACCGCGGCAGCCACCTCTTTTCAATCCGCGATTAAAACGTCTCAAAAGCGGCGGAAAAATACCATAACGGGGTCGTTGGAAAGACGAAAGGTTGATCTTTCTTTTGACGTCGTTACATTTTATAGTTACCGGTTTGTTTCTCGAGAAAACCCGGTTAGAAAAAGTTGAGCTGAACTGCGCCTCTTGTCGCTAGCTTCCCATTCGCCTCGCTGTGCTTCGACTCCAATGCGAATACAGTCAGCCATTACAGTAAAAGCGCAGATCGTGAGGTAATTTTTTCGCCGTCTTCTCGGCCGAATTAATGCGAGCAAACACACGACCGCGTATGTTTTGAGCCGGTCTGTCTTTTTCTCATGTTTTTATTTTTTTTTAAATGTTCGGTTGTTAAACGTTAAAACCCCGCACGCTCTCCAGCCTTCTCATGACAGCCGTTCATCTTCGCAACGCGCCGCAGCGGCCAGGCTCCTATACCATTGTCGTTAACCGTGTTGTCCGCTAGACATTTATACATTTTTACGCGATGTCTGCCGTTTGCTTTTACTCCATTATGGGAAAACGACACAACAGTAATATACAAAATTACTTCTATTTAACAAAAGCAAGGATTTTCGTCGATTTCCGTCAAGGTTAATATTAATTTCGTCCTTTTTTTTAGAGCGTCTGGTCTACACTCCCAGCCGGGGTAATGTAACCGGTACCTGCTTACCGCCGTTAATTCTTGTTTTTTTTACATTTCAACGCAATAAAATCATCCGCGAGTCCTAAGAGGCCTCGTACACGATCGTAGCAAACACATGAGTAAGATATTTATACATGTTATCGTCGAAATCATCATTACCAACACTTCAAATTTTCGTGTGTGATACTTACCAAGGGACTATGGCTGGATCTCAATGCTCTGCAATGGCTGTGTGTGAGGGAACACGGGCGATACGCAGTGTCTTCAGCCTTCAGCTCTCTAACATTACTCTCGGCGGGGCTCTCACGCCATTGGCCAGCGCCCAGTCTGGGGCTCCTCCTATTGGACGGAGGGTTTTCATTGTCCTAATAGAAGACGAGCACCCATTGGCTGCCTTTTGTGAAACGTCACCAGAGTTTTCTGAAGCGCGTGGATACGAAAATATTGCCGTCCCAGCATGCTGGAGCTGGTAGTAGTGTAGTGTGTTTGCCATAGTATTGAATTCACTACGTTGAGCACAGTGTACAGTAGGCAAGTTAAATGAATGAGACAACGTGGAGCGCTTGTAGGCAGTGGACGAGGCGCCTGTGCAATGTTGTGCGATTGTGTTGGATGGACTGTCCCTCTTCATCAACCAGCTCCCATTGTATATTCTCCTCAATGCGCGTGAGCTTATTTGCTAATTATTACTTAAAAAACACATAAAGTGTGCGTCCCGTATTCGCGTTTTAAAGGTAATAGACGTGTTTGCTCATTCCTTAGGGCACAGTTACGCACTGGATATGACATATTAAAGGAGTTGGCTGCGAGTTAGAATGAAAACACAATGGCATTATGGTTAATGGTTTGCCTTTTAATTACACCCTGATTTTAATTTCAGAAAACGTCACCACGCTGACTTTACCACACAGTGTTTTTCTAGTCTCTCCGACAGGTATACATAATCATTACTTTTAGCAGGCACTTATGTAGTGCTATAGCCACGATGTTTGCTTTTGAGCCTGTAGTCCTGATTAGGATGATAGGAATGTATCAACAGGTATTAAATCATGATAACTAGCCTGCTGGGCTTCGAGATGGATCGTTTATATTTGTATCTGGACAATGTGTTTTCGACCTTGTTTTTATAGGCTTCATATACAGTAGCTGATTAAAAGATGATAGTGTGCTGCTCATCCACAATTAATGCACACATAATGGAGATCAAAGAGACACTTTGCACTTTTAGCCAAAGTTAGTTTATAGTTAGAAAGAAGGATTTTTACAATCATTCAGGTCTACAGGATTTATTTATTTTTAATGAGGCTGAGTTAAATAATGATTATATATTTTGCAACCTATTCAAACTTTCTAATTGCAGGTCCCATAGATGTAACACCAGGTCTTTTAGCCTCATCATGGGCTTTTCACTCTCAACCAAAACATCGTTCTGGGCAATTACATGGTTAAATACCTAAATTACAAAGTACTTACTTTGGCAAAAGACAATAGGGGGATTTAATGTATTACCCACATATAACATAAACAGACGCAAGGCAGCTCTTAAAGCAGTTCCTGATTTGTTTAAATAGAATAATATTTTTACTTAAGAACAACTATAACCCATTTGTTTATGATTTCATACAGATTATAATAAAGGAGAGATAATATATATCCTATCCCACAAGGTTTCACAGTTTTTCCACCCGTTTTCCTCTCTTATGTATCTGATACAAATTCAACAACACTCTGAAACCACATTTTGTTGTGCTGTGCCTGTACAATTGAGTCAAGATATGTCATGTAATTGAACATTTGCTTGTTTGTCTGATCAACAACACATCTTATAAGGTTACACATGCAATTTGATTTGTGCCAAAGAAAACTACTGTAATAAGTTGGATGACCTTGAGAGCTTGCTCTAGCGCCACCACCAGACAAATATTAGAATGTATTTAATCAGTGTTGTTCCCATTAATTGTGTCATTGTCATCTGACCCGTATACATTGCCCTTGGTGGTGTTACTGAACATGACGAGGGGTTACAAATTCAAGAATTGTGCATGTGTATTTTGTTTACATTTCACATTTACATTAAAGTATGCTGTTGTTTGTGACATATAGGGAGCCACCAGGTAAAACTCTGGCACATATAAACAGAGGAAAAAAGGGTGTTCTTATAACAGCCAGTCTGCAGAAACTTCCGGAGGATGAGTTCATAATGTGAAAGAGGCCTCTCTGGATATTATATAATATATAGTGTATTATTCTACGGAAAGTGGATGTAATGCAATTATCTGACCTTAAAGACCTGTCTTAAATGAGGTGGTGGGGGTGGGGTTCTAAAATAAAGAAAATGTTCATGTTTATTATGATTTGCAAAAATAATCATGTATCCACTGATGGTAATAGTATAACCACATGCGTAAGACAGGATCAATTGTTTCTAATGCATTTAATATGGAAATGGTTTCTAATAAATATGCATCTGCTTAGCAGCCAATATAGAAACAAAGAAAAATGGCCGACACAGAGTTGTATCCTTATCCTTGAATTAAGAAAGGGAAGGGTGAACTGATTCTAAATGCCAATCACAACCCAGACTCAAGCCACATGTCTGCCTGTGATGCTGCCTGGCTGTCTCATTTTGCATCAGGAGATGCCACGGCAGAAAGCTATAGCCTGCTCATGAGGCGAGGAGGCGGCCGTTTTATGCATTCTAATGAGCGCTCACAGGGAAAGATATGCAAATTCATTTTGTCATCAAGAGGAAAATAGAGGACAGGAGAGCAGCAGATACAGGAGGGGCTTAAGAGAGGATGGCACATGCAAGAGGCGGGACTGGGTGGAGGTGGATGGAGAGGTTTATGCACGTCTGTAAATGTGTATGTGTGTTGGAGAGTTGTGCGGGCTGTATTTTAGAACCAGGGTGAGGGACATATACAACCCCCATCCCAACCCCACCTGACCAACTTCCCCCTTCTACCTCTCAAATGAATAAATCAGGATTAATTATAAAACCAGATAAGTAAAACTCGATGAATGAGACATTTATGTAATGCCATTATGCAATGTATTATCTAATCATGTGAATACTGCTGCTGCTACTACTACTACTACTACTACTACTACTACTACTACTACTACTACTACTACTACTACTACTACTACTACTACTACCATATCACTAGTAGTAATAATAATAATAATAATAATACAAAGTTTATAAAATGATGTTGAAAATTATAATTAAAATTGAACTTTTTAGACAAGCACGTCATGTTTCACTCTTAAAAACATGGCATTCAGGTTTATATTTACCTTCTAAAATGATGCCTTTGAAGACAATGAATAAATACAAATAGATCAATGATAGTTAATTATGTTATTGAACGTTATGAAATGCATACAACGTTATGAAATGCACCGTGTCTTTTATTACGTCCCTGTTCATGTGCTCAGACTGATTATTAGTCCCGGTTTCGTGGACAGAGCCTTCTCAACATGAAGAATAATCTGAGCACTAGCAACTGCAGTTCACTTGAACTACCAAGTGGGGTCCACGGAACCTTTGTTCTGTCCGAGGGGGGAAGACTAAGAGTGATGCACAACCGCTGCCCAACGGAAAACCAACGTTTCTTGTACGAACTGGCATAAGGGTGCACATGGACTTACTCCGCAGGCGGGGATTCATACATAAATGCAGTTATGGGTGCATGGATTCTGCAGATCAGCATCATAATATCACATATGTTTTAAATTTGCTATCGGTACGTATACACTTGTATTCACGGTAACAGAAAAACGAGACTGGCGACTGAAATTAGTGCTCGGTTTAAGGCTAATATGTTAGCATGCTAGCCGCCAAATGCAGTGCCTGGTATTTTTGTTCTTGCATGTAGACTTCTTAATTGAGTTTATCTTAACATTACATTTGACCGGTTTCAGCACAGGTCGCAATAGCCTTAATGCATTATCCAGCTCATATAAACTGGTCGTTAACCATCTTCTTACATGATTTTGTTGTTAAGTAAAGCGCATCTGCTGTATTGGCCTTTGTAGAAGCCTCTTAACTCAGTGCTGCTAACCGCTGTAACGCCAGTTACATTTTGACATTAAAACGCTGTATAGTATACGCTTTTTGTGCAGTTTAATTGTTAAACCCATATCCTTGTGCTTCACCATAGGTGGCAGAGTATACTGTAGCTGGCCCGGTGGTCCCACGTGTGCCCACCTATATTTGTCTTTCGGTTAGTTTCGTGTAAATGGGCAGGGAAACCCATTTTGGGACCTGGTTTGGAGAAGTTATCATTCCATACATTATAGTCAAATCGCACATTTCTGTTGTCTCATACATAACATGCAAGTAATTTCCCCCTGTGTGGTGCTGTATTGTTCTCCCCAGCTCCTCCAGAGGTGAGCCAGGTTGCAGTGACATGGTAATATTTTTTGAATGGTACTGGAAACCCGTGGACCAGAGGAGCAGCAGTGGTTTGCCAATGACTGGCGAAGACACTGGTTTGGGGGCTTTGGCCTCACCACTGGCAGGGTATTTGGGAAAAGTCAGTAGAGCTCTTGTTTTCCTCTAACTCTTGTCACTTGCGCAAAGCTGAATTGTATTTGAGAAAAAATACTGTGAATGGGCAGTACCAATCCAAATCCCCCCCAAAAAACACAAATAGAAATCTTTGGTAGTAAAAGGCGAAAGTATTTGGCAGATTCGAAGCTCATAATGTGGAATCAAAGGGTGTGTGTTTTGTTAGAAACTGTGTACGACATGGAATACATCTATTACTTATAGGTTTGCTAAAACACAAAAAATTGACAATTACTTTCAGTAGTTCTTACTCTTACTTGTATGCTCAAATTCTGCAAGGTAAATCAACCAAACCTTCCTACTGTTTTTTGTGTTTTGTTCCTCTAATGTTCAGACGACTATTTAAATGTGATTGGAAGGATACAAAAATGAATGCTGATGACAGGTGGGGGAAAGTTGAAATATATGGCTGAAATATGGCACTGAAGTTACATTCATCTGATGAAAATGTATGCAGGCTCAAATTTCATGTTCAACAAAGGTAAAAAATCTGATTTAGTTTTTTTTTAAAGTTCTGCATGTTTTGTAAAACTGTTTGATAACTTGGGTTTAATTAATTTTTTTGTCGAGGTCTGTTTTCATAATTAAGACCACATTTCTGTTAACTTTGTGTTTTTCAAACTTTTGTAAAAGGTTCAGGAAAGAGCTGCTTCACTGGAGTATTGTCCCTGGTGTACATCGAAGGGCTTGACCTATGCTCTGCGCTCTTATCGCATCAACCTCGAGGACTCAGTCACCCTCTGCACAAATTCACAGGTTAGTCCCAGGACTGCTGACAGACAGACACAGACACTGAGCATCTGTGGCTCAGTGGTGAGCATGGTTGTCCTTCAATCAGAGGATCGGCGGTTCAATCCCCGACTCCGCTAGCCCATGTTGTTGTGTCCTTGGGCAAGACACTTAACCACAAAATTGCTCCCGTAGCTGTGCCTACAGTGTGTGAATGTTAGTTAGTCCTGATGGACAGGTGGCTCTTGCCATCAGTGTGTGAATGATGTAATGTAGTGTTAAAGTGGTTGAAAGACTAGAAAAGCGCTATACAAGTACAAGTCTATTTACACACACACACAGACTAGCCATGTTTCATGACGTTATTTCTACCTGCCATGTTAACATTTCTGTATCCTTTCCTACATAGTGCCTTTTCCCTCTGGTCAGCCGGTCCTTGGAGGATGTTTTGGCTACCTTGCATCCTGTGGAGCCCACTGTTAAGAACAAAAGAAAGAATTCCTTGGCACTGGAAAAGGAAGAGTTGATTACACCCGGACACAAACGCTTGCGATCAAGTGACAGTCTTGGTCCCCAGAGTGTTACAGATACACTTGTCAGCCCAGTAGAGCATGGTGTCTTAAACATTGTCAATAATGGCCATCATGCAGCACCCAAGGCAGAAGAGGGGAAGGTGAATGGATACAGGGATTCTCCAGTTGCAGAGACAGCAGGATGGGAGTCACTAGATTATGAGGATGATGTTCTGGTCAAGGAACCAGAGAGTGCTGCTTGTGCAGATGGTTTTGCTCCCCCTACATGCTTGACACCAGCTGGACACCTGCAGTGCTCATCAGAAGCCTTGTGGATCGCCGATGGGGATGCACCTGCGCTCTCTCCTCACCGTGGTGTTCCTGTTGCCTCAGAGGCAGAGAATGACTACAGGCAAGTGAAGAGTCCTCATGAAGTGCTGAGCATATGCTGCAATCTGGACTACAATCGGTCCTTTTTCACAAGCGAGGACATTTTTCCAACTGAAATCAATACTCCATTGCCTTCGCACAATGAGCAGACAGCAAGGACAGAACAGAAATCACTGACTGCAGACATCACCGCATGTAAGGACATAGGAGGCATTAAGTCAGAAATGGAAGGTTTGTCCTTTGCCGTGCTGACGAAGTCAGAGGAGCTTGTATCTGTTCAAAATCAACCTTTTTGGAGGAACAGCGACAACCTGTGTTGGCTGGACTCATTGCTTGTTGCTTTGGTGAACTGTAAGAGCTTGGGAAAGTGTAAACCTAAAGATGAGCCTTCCCAATCATCTGTCTGGCAGCTGATGAGAGGATATGAAGACATTTGTGCTTCCATCCAAGTCCATCAACAGACTGGCAGAGGTAAGTTAAACAGATGATGCCAGGATGCCTGTGAGTGTAATGCCATTCCAACAGTCTGTGTGGTGCAATCAACAGAGTTAGACATTTCTTCTTTGCTTCTAATGTTCTTGTTTGTAAAATACACTAATCTCAGACTCTTCATGTCATGTAAAGAGCAGAATCACCTATACCCTCTGCACCTATCTAGGCTTGCTGGTTGTTGTGGATTGAGTTGTCCAGGTTTTAAGCTATTAATCCATTATAATTCTTCTACAACCTCAATAAAATGGAGGGGTTTGTGCAGAAACAAAACATTGACTATTGAAATATTTCAGCAATATGACCTTCATTTGATTGGGATGGTGGCAGATGTTTGAGCAGAACCTAAATATGGGGACATTAAACTGAAACGGTCTGCATTGCTAAAATTATACAAGGGATACACTAGATTTGGTTGTTGTGATTTGGCTGAACTAACCATGACGTTTGTTTCAAATGAAAATATTTTTGACTGGCACAGATATCGTACCGTCACCTGACTGTAAATATAGTGCTATCAACAGGGAAACAAGTCCCACTGAGTAAAAAACATTTGAAGCTCATTTACAGCTGAATCATTTCTGTGTTTTTACAATATAATGCAATGCATTTATGTGTGGTGTTTCTGTTAAGATGGCGCTGTGAGGGTACCAAATCATGTGCTGCAAAAGGCTGATGCAGATCTACACTGTCTCAGGATGTCAGTCTTCAAACTACTGCAGCCCAAGCTGCATTGCAAATTGGGTAAGCTCAGTCAGTGAAAACATACTCAACCAAGCTCAGTATGGAAAAGGGCTATTGGATATTCATAACTAGTGTCTGTCTCCATTGACACAACCTATATGTGAATATAGTCTTTTAACTTGAGTTGAGTTCAATATGTGAGCCTGCATGGTATCAATGTTCTCACCATTTCCAGCTTGTGGCAGCCAAAAAGCAATGTGATCGAATCAGAGGATCAATTTCTGAATGGATGTGTCATATCTGAGGTTTCCCTTATCCCATTTGAAATACATTTGTATTATATGCGATAAGAAAGGCAAGAGAACATTAGAATACATTGATGACAAAACAAAACAAAGGTTAATATTGAAATCAGATACTGGTGCTGAGGCTACTTTTTGTATTACATTTGATGAATATTAACTTTTCCTTTTGACGTTGAAGAAGCAAGGACGGACTGTCCCACGAAGCTATAGAGAAGTTGATCGATGTAACGAAGTGAATACATGAAAGGGATTACAATATGTATTGGGACTTTATTTCTAGAGCCACCAGCACTGATGGGGAACAATGTGCAAAGTGGGCCCAAGCTACCTTGAGCAAGGGAGAGATGTCTGAGCGAAAGCTTTTCACACGGTGCTCCCGGGACCCCTCAAGCCTTCTATTCGTTAATATTAGATTTCATATTGCCTAAAGCCACTACTTTGCCAAACATTACAGAGAAAACATGAATGGTGCACTCAGTGAAGTGCAGATCTCTGCCAAGTGTGTCTGCAACGACCACCGTTGTATTGTGTGATTGAATAAATACCCCCCATCCCTGTCTAGACACCGATGGGCTGTAAAGCAATCGGCTATAAATTGTCGTATTAGACACTTCATACAACGGCAGAAAAATATGTAAGACGGCCATAACTGGGCACCCCAAATTTTACGAGAATGCAAGATGAGCCACAGACAGACACCCACTCACTTCCGAACACACGCACACAAGTACACACACATGCCACTGATCGCTTAATCCTCTTGGCCGAGATTAAAAGAAGTGTCTATAGAGGAGTGGTCTGTGGTTAGAAAAATTGTTGTTTTTTTACCACCTTGATGTATCCTGCTTTAGATATTTTGCACAACTCCCCGTTCAGATTCTAAGATTTCATAGCAACCATTATCACCTGAAAACAAAAAGTATTGTTTTTGTTTTTTGGATTTTGCTTGGTCAATGAAAGTGAGAGAACTTGCATACAAAAAGATGGGCCAGTATAGTGAGGGGGGCAAACAATGCCGATACAGTTGAGATACAGGCAGGTGACACACTCTTCATTTCAGGCGTGCTGACACGTGATCTCTGTAATTCAGCCCATGTCTCGTCCACAGATAAAATTCCTTTAAATTATCTTGAAGTGGAGAACATAACTGCAGCTTCTGCCAGCGCTCTTACCTGTCACGATGCGCTAACTGCTGTGCGCTGGTGCTTCTTTTCAGGTCAGAGGGAAACTCCGGTATTTGCCATGCCGCTTCTGCTGGAGTCGGACTCGTGGGTGGAGCCTCTCTTCCAGTTGACCTTCCACTGGGAGTTCAAGTGCAGTGAATGCAAAACCGCAACGAAAGAAAGGTAGGGGTTGAACAATTAACTGTTGACAGTCATCAGGCTCAGCGCAAATACATTGTAATTGGATTAAGGCCTACTTAGGTTTGTTTAGAGAAGGGAATGTATGTATAGATTAAAAAAGACTGAAGACAAGTTGGTATATATTCTTGGTTAATAAGTGTCCTTTTTTTTAAATCTCTTTGCCCTTTGGTTAATTTATCCAAAAGAGTTTGTGTATGGTCTCCAGTACTGTCTTAAAACTCAGTTTATTAAGTTTAGGTTATTAGTGACAGGTTTGATTGAGAAAAACATCCAGTAAAGCTATTTACTAGTAAAGCTATCCTGTACAGAACATTGCATGGTCATGTTTTGGTAATATGACGTGAAATTATGCTCCCACAAGTAATTTTTATTGTATGAAGGCTGTGCAAACAAACCCCCCTCAGGTGTGGTGGTGAGAATAAAGTGTAGGGCGGCAACTAGGGATGTCAGTTATGTTTATTTTGCTTTTGATAGCTAACACCCATAAACTGGTAACTAACTGGTTAATACAAAATATAATAACGTAATTGATGTGGAATAAGAGGCGCTTTTCTTTTATGCTGGCTCTATCGAATCCATTATGAGTTTTGGCACTATTCATTTTGTGCTGAAATCTTAATGTTTTGTGTTGTAAATATCTTGCCTTCTATTTCATTTTCTGTTGGCTGAAGTTTTTTGCCACGTCTTGATCAGGTCATCGTTAAGGGTGTGCCGATCACACAGCCTGCTTCTTCTCGGCAGATATGCGCTCTAAATAGTTTGATCGTGGTCTCTATAAAGGCCGATCAGAAGACTGAGCAACAGAGATTCTGAATTGTACCATTTGCAATACTCATTTGGCTGCGTTCTCGCCTGCTCTGTAATTGGCTGTGAAAGCTTGACACACATGCAGCTTCATGTCCCATGTTAAATTAACCGATAGACCGACATGCATAACTGGTCAAGATATTCTCAGTGGTAACAGTTGACATTCCTAGCTGCATATATATATATATATATATATATATATATATATATATATATATATATATATATATATATATATATATATATATATATATATATATATTTATGATTATTTGTTGAGTCCATAAAATGCCAGACGACAGTGAAAAATGTCCATCTCAGAGGCCAAAGGGACATCTTCAGGATGCTTGTTTTTAGATGACTAAGTCCAAACCTCAAGGGCAATGAATCTACAATGATATATAAAAAAAAAAGAAGACAAGCAACTCTCTGAATTGCAGAACCTGGAACAAGTGAATGTTGCTT
>NC_136590.1:32890791-32895791 GCF_910589615.1 Taurulus bubalis | reverse complement strand
TTATCTATACATCACATTGATTGTGGAATGACACCAACACAAAATGTTGTAGGTCACCTAACAGTTGACATCACACCTTGTATCCCTGTCTGAGACGCGCGGTCAGAGGACATAGAGCCATATATTGCAAACAATGTTTGTCAGGTTTTATTTGACAGAGCGGCTCTTCTTCCCCATGTCTCCGAGCAGCAGTGCAGGACTCAGCACAACAAAATCACATTTCATTGAGGAATGGGGTACACTAAATTCACCAGGCAAGATATGCCATTGACAAGTTTGGCAGTACAAAATAGGGCAAAAAGGGGCAGAGGGAGTTGCAGACGGAGAAATAATCTGCGACAGCCCATCCAGTGGCATATTCCAGGAAGGAGCAATGTATAAGTGATATTATGAGTGACAGCGAGCTCTTGTCAGATTATAAACTGCATTTAAGCGTCTTTATTAAATGTGATCAATGACTGATTACCTTGAATATGGTTGTTATTAAGACCAGATGAAGGTGCTCGAAAAAAGAGCAAAAGAGCAAAAGCTTCAGGTACTAAATGGAACTTATGCTAACATAAGTACACTTCATGTCTGAAAATTGGACCAAATCCTGATTGTGGTCTCGTCTGATAATGATTAAAACATAATCACAGTTTGATTTTTTGAGTAGAAATGTGGTCTGTCACACCTTTCACCAAAATGATATAAATGGGACTGAGAAATGACTTCATACTGCAGATCAAGCTCCATGGGGTGTGTGCAAATGAAAAATGACCATTACAACATTTTTGGTTTTCAAATAAAATATGCATTATACATTAAAAAAAATATATTTACACAATATACATGCTCAGAAATAGAAAACTGGGCTGGTGGGGATGGCTGAGGTGAATCCTCTCTGTAAAATAAATGACTATTAGTCAGTAAGTTCACACAGTTTGAACAGTTTAACGGGTGTACATGTGAAGCTGAGCTGTGTACCTGGTGAGCAGTGTCCGGGTCGTCGTCAGTCTTCAACGACAGCGTAGCTGCAGGTGGCTACAGTGAACCTGCATGTTGTTCACTGGGCCCTGACAGCTGTGAATCCTCTCTGTAAAATACATTACTACTAGTCAGTACTAAGTTCAATGAAAGAACGTTACGATTACCAGAGGTGTCAAAAGCATTCACATTCATTACTCAAGTAGAAGTATAGATACTAGGGTTTAAAAATACTTCTGTAAAGGTTGCAGTATCAACTTAAGCTTTTTACTTCAATAAAGTGTAAAAGTACTGGTTTCAAAACTACTTAAAAGTATAAAAGTAAAAGTAATGTAAGGGGAATTTCTTTTCCATTAAGGACAAACTCTTAAGCTGCATCTCAGCGGCCTATAGTGCACTACCCCACCTCCCCACAAAACAATAATTTTTCTAAAGTCCATAATGACTATGTTTTAAAATGTTATGTTGAAAAATGTGGGATGCACTAGGCTACCCGTTTCAGCTGCATATATGCCCATTGAAAATGATCACATTTCATTACAATGCAAATACATTAACCTCTTAGCTTTCCTGTAAAATTTTACGAAAAACGCCTATCCAGGTATACCCAAAGTAAATTGCAAGCTGTACTTGAACTATTTGGAGTAAATGCATGGTCTTGGTCTCTTTTGAAAGGTAACACCAAAGCTTTTTTCGCTCAATAGTCAGAATCACTTTAAGTGCTGCTGACACTGAGTTATATAAGTTTGAACACACTAAAGTATAAGGTTTTTATTTCCGCCTGAACATTTCTTTGCAAATAGATGCCTGTAGATGACTATAAATGGGACTTATGGACAGGAACACATATCCTGAAGCCTCATCTAGTCTAAGTAAAAAGCAGATAACAATATCACAGAAAATTAATATTTTACACATGTTTTTCTAATGAAATGTCTAGGGTTTTTTTCATTTTGAGACTGAAAATATTCATGAAATATATATATATATATATATATATATATATATATATATATATATATATATATATATATATATATATACTATTTATCTATTAAAAAGGCTTATAGTCTTGCAAACTTATATAGGTACTATTCATATTTACTACTATTTATTTGCTGACACAGAAAATTAAGTATAAATGCATTTTCATGCTAATTCAATGCCAAACTGAGGCTCTATCAGCAGCTGTCTCTTCTCATCAAATTGAAGGCTATTGGGATTAGCCTCGTTCGAGATGAGCCAGTTCTGCGCAGAATCGATCGGCGGCGATCGGCGCGCAATGCATGCCGGTTAGATTTGTGTCCGACTTGCTCCCAACTTGCTCTGACGTCATGCACACGTGGTCGACGATACTCTCACGAGACCAAGCCGGCTGTCGATTTCAGAGTCAGCCGCCGCAGTTGCTTTCCAACGACTGCGTGGCCCAGTGCATGATGGGAAACGCCTGGCTGTCGCCACATCAGAGAGCTGATTGGCTCTTAGATCTGACAGCAAACACCACGTGTTGTAGGAAATCCTAATTTTATGTGTAGTTGGAATACTTAATGCTGGATTATTGACTATTAGTCTCATGTTTGATCTAAACACATTTCTTGTGTGGTTGTTCATCCAAAATCGTATTTATACAACACACATCAAAACTACTAGTAATGTATTTCACAGGCAGACATAAAAAGACCAAAGGATGCAGCTACACACACATTTCTACATAAATATATATTTACAAACACATAAGAATAAATCCAAACGTGATCTGTAAACTACAAGTAGACAAAAGTCCGGAACTAACAGGAAGTCATTTTTTCTGTGACTTCCTGTGTCTACTTTGAAGGCAGCTGAAAACTGTCCGATTTGATCGCAGGTTATTGTCAACACCTCCTGCTGCGGCCGCCTGCTCTCGTCTGGATTCCAGGCGAGGCGCAGTTCTAACGAACGAGCCTATTATTTGCCCCCCCTCTTTCTGGTATTCGTTTTTTAGGCAATTTCATTGGCTGTACGAAACGCCTGTCATCCGAGCCGTACGACGTGACAAGCTTGATCCACGTAAGAAAATAGAGGCTGAGCCTGTTCTTCAACGTAGCTTCTGGTTGGGTAATGTAGCCTGTCAGTCAGGACATGAAGCTCTTATTGGTTCAAGTGGGGTTTCATTGGAAATGTCAGATTTCTGCGTTCATTTTGATACCGATTTGTAGCTGTGGCACTCGTACCGAACTATAAATAGAGGCACAGTGAACAATAGAATGTACAGTAAAGGACGCCCGCGGGACGGCAGAACGTTAAGTACCATATGTGTACTACTGAGCATTAACATGCGTTTCATGTAGCGGAAGACATGATAACTAGTTGCCTATAAAACAAACCAAAATGAAATAGTAACGAGGCTATTTTTAAAATGTAGGGAGTAGAAAGTACAGATATTTGCGTGAAAATGTAAGGAGTAGAAGTAAAAAGTCGTCTGAAAAATAAATACTCCAGTAAAGTATAGATACCCAAAATTTCTACTTAAGTAAAGTAGCGAAGTATTTGTACTTTGTTACTTGACACCTCTGACGATTACACACCAAAACACAGAGTCCCAGCAGGGAC
Source organism: Taurulus bubalis (assembly GCF_910589615.1). Classification (NCBI taxonomy): domain Eukaryota; kingdom Metazoa; phylum Chordata; class Actinopteri; order Perciformes; family Cottidae; genus Taurulus; species Taurulus bubalis. Next base: position 32,892,236 of record NC_136590.1, on the reverse strand, counting down.
TATGTTCAGGGCAAGAGCTAAATGTGCTAATGTTGCTAATGAAAACAAACTCCCGCTAGCTCCCTGTTAGCGCCCCGGCTTGACGCCAGACTCGAGCAGCTAAATTGGTTAGTTTATTTCACAAAATGTCGACGGACACATGATTCAACAAATCATGGTGAAGGATTTTGTGTGACGTGTACTTTTTTTGCACCGTGTCATATGACACGTCAATGCTCCTATCTCTTGTATGAATCACGGAAGATGTAGAAGTCAAACCATACTTCTGCGATGTATTATCGCGAAGATATGAATATTTAAAAAACGTAAACACTCTCAAAACGCAGATCTGCCTCGGCCGGTTCGGAAGTATTAACAAGACTTAAGAGAAAAGAACTGACAAAGTGCAAAATCAAAGTGCAGTTTTGTACTTTTGTAATCTCTTCTCTTGAGACAGCAATGTTTCATCTTTGTATATCTTTGTAATACTCACAATGAATCCATAAATAAACATGAACACTGGAGGCATAAATTATGACTCAGACATTCTTGTCCACATTGTGCAAATATAATGGAAGTCTTCACTTCAGAGCGAGGAAAAGTAGATAATGTTGAACCTGCTATATTGTGTAATGTTATAGTGCTGAGGACTAAGGAGTAGACAATAATATATTTGAAATGTTTAGAGTAAGTGAGTTGCATTACAACTAGTTTATTGTCAGCAGTTCAATGTGAATATTAAACAAGAAACTGTTAAAACAAGCAGAAAGACACATGTTTACTGTAAGTTAAAGTCAGAGGTAACCCAACGCTGCAGTGTGAGGCCACAGGTGAGTCAGACCTAAAGCCCAACATGTGAACGCTGTGGACGTCTGCAGAGTGAGAATATGTCCAAACAACGAATGTCCACAATTTCAGTCATCGCAGAGTCATGCCACCTGGTTGAGGACGTACTGCAACCTGCAGAAGGTTTTTAAAAGGCCTGTGCGCGTGTGTAAGATAGATGTATGTTTAATTTGTGGTAAGAAAATCAATTAATTTGCTGAAACCGTGTTATATCCATTGTTCTTCATTAGTTTTCATAAGTAACTGATTTTATACGGTAAGTAATTGATTTTATACGGTAATGTGGGTAATATCTAAAGCTAAGTGTCGCCATCTCACCACTAGGGGGGGGGGGTTGTCTGCGCATCGTGTTCACACTTTTTAGTCAAGTTTCACAGAAGAAGAACATAACGGAAGAGAGAGGATGAGTGTAAGTAGGCCAATTTGTACTTGGGCGTTTTTGTCATTTGTAAATAATTTTTTTTGGTTTTTGTTGCATGTGTTTTGCCTGCCTTATGCTAGATTTATATGGTTTCCTGTTTTAAGATAAGATGCTTTTATTGTGAAGGCGGCTGGCAGTGTTAAAAAGGCAGTTGCATTGTGCGCAAATTTAATGTCAAAAGCTACGATAAATACGGTCA